>NC_135703.1:790000-825000 GCF_964276395.1 Gasterosteus aculeatus
TTAAAGCTCCAAACAATGACGAGAAACAGCAACTGTGGATTCCTCTACACACACACACACACACACACACATGTGTGTGTGTGTTGCCGTGGCAACGCCGGCAGGAGGACAGATGGGTGTAATTTTGTTATTTTTACCTCCTCCGGGACGCGGCTGCCAGCTCAGGTGAATTAGCATCACACCTGTGTGTAATTGGCTAAATTAGCTTGTCGAGCAGCAGAGCTGAGACGGAGGTGGTCGTCTGTGTGTGTGTGTGTGTGTCTGTCTGTGTGTGTGTGTGTGTCTGTCTGTGTGTGTGTGTGTGTGTGTGTGTGTGTGTGTCAGGTAAAATCAGAAAGGAGCTGTTTAGGTTGTCAGAGAAGAAGAAGAAGAAGAAGAAGAAGAAGAAGAAGAAGAAGAAGAAGAAGAAGCTGAAGAAGAAGCGGAAGAAGAAGAAGCTGAAGAAGAGGAAGAAGAAGAAGAAGAAGCTGAAGAAGAGGAAGAAGAAGAAGAAGCGGAAGAAGAAGCTGAAGAAGAAGCGGAAGAAGAAGAAGAAGAAGAAGAAGAAGAAGAAGCTGAAGAAGAAGCGGAAGAAGAAGAAGAAGAAGAAGAAGAAGAAGAAGAAGAAGAAGAAGAAGAAGAAGAAGAAGAAGAAGAAGAAGAAGAAGAAGAAGAAGAAGAAGAAGAAGAAGAAGCTGAAGAAGAGGAAGCTGTCGGGCAGCGAGATGTCACACCTGGAATGGAAAATGTCACCCTGCGGCTGCACACATACACACACTGAGAGACACAGTAACACAAACACACACACACACTGTGACACACAGTCACATGAGAGCTGCTGGGGAAAAGACACAAAACAAACCACACACACACAGACGGAAAAACACAAACAGAAGAGGAAGTAAACACACAAACAGGAAGCTGGACGCACGCACACACACACACACACACACACACACAGAGAAAGGTGTGATCAGTGTGTAATACTACTGTAATACAGTATTTAATATTTGTTGTATTTAACTGTTTCCATATTTTACTTTAACTCTTTACCTCATTCGTATTGCTGTTGTGTTATAACTATTTATTTTACACCTGATAACTCTATTGTTGTTTTGTTTGTTTGTATTCTTCTGCTGTGGTGTTGAATGATTCGTAAATGATCACAAACCGATGTTGAGATATAACGTCATTAACAGAGTGCAAATGTAACCCTAACTTAAGGAATCATGACAACAATTGAATAAAATACATGATACCAATAAAAGGAAAAGACTCGCCCCTGAGCGCAGGATAAACGGTTTGACGATGGATGGATGAAGTAAGCAAGTATGGTGAGATCATGAGTGACAGACATAAAGAAGGATACATGTTCATTTAGTGATAGACACGTAAATCATGTCATTCTTCTCAGCATTTTGTGGCCTTCAGAGGAATCTGTGGCTGCTCTGACCTCTTGAGGAGGAGAAGAGGAGAAGATCTCTGGTCTGCTGGCTCCACCTCATGGTGGCTCCATGTAGCAACCGTACTTTGGTTTTATTCCTCAATCCTGTGGGAATGTGAGATTTAAATTCGGGGCCTCTTCAACCATTTTAATCCTTATGAACTTCTTCCAAATGTATTTATATTAAATTCTCAAATCCAGATGTTTGGTTGGTTTCATTTTAACTACATACTTTCATGTTCAATATCAATAATCAGGGCAATCAGAACATTATCATTAAAAGATGTTAGACATACAAGGACTTTGACTTGTGCGTAGCAGCAGGCAAGACTATATACGTATCTCATGTATGTGAAAACTTACATGAGACACGTATATATCTCATGTAAATTTGATATATTCCAAGAAAGATTGTATTATGGATTATTTAAATAAATATGAATCAAATTCCTTTCAACTAAATCATTTTTTTTTCTTATTTTTTGTTTTATTTCATTTTATTTCATACACCGGTGTGATTCATCTTCCACGCGGTTGATGGCGACAGTGATGACGCTTCATAATCTCCACTTCCGGTCCACGTAACAACAGAAGAAGAGAAAGCGGAAGTAGCTGCTCGTATGTCGCTGGTTACACGCTAGCAGTTGAGGTTGTTTGTGCTTATCGACAGTTATAATGAACAAGCTGATAAAACCTCAGGAGTTCGACTCGTACGAGCTGGAGGAGCCGAGCGACGAGGAGCGAGCGGAGAGCAGGTGGGAACATTGGCAATGGCGACGTTAGCGCTGTAGCTTTAGCACCACGAGGCTAACGGGTTGCTAACATGTAAACAAGCTGAATCCAGCTGAAAACCGGGCAACTGTCCTGTTAAAGTGTTTCTCTCCATGCGGCGTGTTATTTATAATAATACGGAATGATGTCGGCTGGTCGGTTCACTGTTGGTGCTCGTTCACACCGCTAAATGTTGTTAGCAACAACTAATGTTCTTTTATAAGCACAGTAATATTGTCATTATACAACGTATATATATTTAGTAATGAATACAATATTACTACATACTCAGATGCAGTTCCAATATAACAATAATTCACGGAGAATAATCCTTAGAAACGTGTTACTATACTGAAAGTGTATGAGACGTGTTGCTTAATGCAGAAACTAAAACCGAGCTCATTCAGAATTGAGATCAATAATTTGGTAGGAAATACAGCAACTAAATAGTAATTACATTACAGGTCATTTAGACTTACATTACACTAATTGATTATGTTAAGATCCTATTTGTTAATTAGTCCTTTTTAATGATGAGTGATGTATTTCCAAAAGACAATAGTGAGCAAGTAGCTATAGCCGAGTATTTCAAACATGTACTACATGTAGTTACAGACTGAATGTGAGAATTGGACGTTATCATGGTGACGTCACTCATTAGTTTGAGTGAAGCCTCACATTCTGAGATCTGGAGACCAGCAGCTTCAATACGTGAAGCCTTGGCTTCCCCTTTAAAGAACCACCGGTGGTCTCCTGGTTTTCACACACCGATATTTGGACGAGTAGAACGTGAAGCTCTTGTCTCGCTGTGCTTCAGCTCAGAGGACGAGCTGGAGGTTCTACTCAACGGGACTCCGGAGCAGAAGAAGAAGCTGATCAGAGAGTACCTGACGGGGGAGAGCGAGTCGTCCAGCGGGGATGAGTTTGAGAAGGAGATGGAGGCGGAACTCAGCTCCACCATCAAGAGCCTGGAGGGAACGTGGACGCCAGCAGCAGCAGGTAGAACCTAAATACTCACCAATAATTCTGAATCATTCAATGACGAGAAAATAAAAGATTTGTTTTCATGTATCAAAACAAATCTTGTCATCATCACTTATCTGTTTTTGGAGGATGAAACTGTATGAACATTGTGAGGCTATTGTGTTTCTTCTCCTGCAGACACCACGGGTGGAGGAGGTGATGGAGGAGGAGCCGGTGTTCCAGCTCTTCCCAACCCCCAAACATACGATGAGGTTTACTTTGACTCTGACTCAGAGGGTGAAGAGACGCCCGGTAAGCACAACCGTTCCTGAACATTCCCACCAATAAAGAGAAAGTCAATGAATATGTCTGTTCTGACGACCTTTGCTCCGACAGGCGGCTCCACCGGCCGGAGGCGGAGCCAGCGAGCCGTGCCGACCAACGACGAGCTGCTGTACGACCCCGACGAGGACGACCGGGACCAGGCCTGGGTGGACGCCCGCAGGAGACGGTGAGGCGCCTTATCATTTATTAGCACTGCTCATCCAGACTGCAGGTGTTTGGTTGTCTCACTCTGCCCGGGGCCTGGTTCCTCCCCCAGGTACCACAGCGCCAAGCGGCCCAATGCGGGGTCCAACCCCGGCCGGGCTCCGCGTCTGATGAGCAGCGACGCCGTCCTCAACTGTCCCGCCTGCATGACCACGCTCTGCCTGGACTGTCAGAGGTGAGACGACAACGGAACGTTGTGTTTGTATGTGAAAGCTTCATTAACACACAGCAGCGTGGAGGACAAACAGCTGGAGGACGCGTCCTCTGAGTGGGACAGAACTGTGGTTTTATCCAGCGCTTCCTGAATGCAAACCCTTGTGACCCTTGGAACACATTTCATCACGCTGGAGGTGGAAGATGGAAACGTGAGGGATCTTCTTCAGCTGTGAATTTAACTAACCAACTAAATCCCCGCTGAAGAAGGAAAGAAACATTTCCGTAATCGAATGATCAAGAACTTATTTATTTGTTCATCTTTCTCTTTGTTTCAGCTTCTCTGCTTTAGTTCTCCTGTTTTTATTTGACACTGTTTGGGTTTAAGATCACAAACGTCAGCGTGGAGCTGTGAGCATACAATAATACATGAACACTGAACGGAGGCTGAGAATCGTTGTTGCCTGAGATTCGCTCGTCTTAAAGTCGTCCGGCTTCTCTTTTTAATCTTTTTTTTTCCGCTCAGGCACGACAAGTACCGGACGCAGTACCGGGCCATGTTCGTCATGAACTGCACGGTGAAGAGAGACGAGGTGCTGCGCTACAAACGCCAGGAGCAGCAGCAGCAGCAGGGGAGGCGGAGGAATAGGAGGCGGGGCCAGAGGACGGAGACCCCGATGGACGAGACCCCCGAGCCGGCTCCGGAGGGAATGCAGGCCGACGAGGTCTACCACCCGGTCCGCTGCAGCGAGTGCTCCACGGAGGTGGGCGTGTTCGACCGCGACGAGGTCTACCACTTCTTCAACATCCTGGCCAGCCACTGCTGACCCCCGCAGGGCTTTTATTCTGGCGGGGAGTCGGTCTCTGATTCTCCACGACAGAAGAAGGAAGAGGAGACACGAGTCTGGACAGCAGCTGGACGCTGTGTCTCGCTGGCTTTTTAAAATATATCTCCCCAAAACTGGAACTTGAATCTGAAGATCTTATCGCTGCTCTGGTTGTCAGAGCCAAAGTTTTTGTGCTGATATAAATATTCTTATCAGACAACTAAAAAGGCTGAGACATTGGTAATCAGTATATGTACATTAAATAAAGGGTTTATAGCGCTATAACGTGATCAATGAACACATGAAACATGTGTCCATAGTTGGTAGATGGTGTTCATCGTAAGCAGAGTGGGGATGTTCAGACGTGTTTTGCTATGATTGTTCTTCTCCATCCGGTAGAATCTGGCGGCTTTGGAGAAAACCGGTTTAAGTTCAATGTCAGTAAAGTCAGATACCGCCGTGTAAAGCCCAGATTTTCTGTTAGGGTTCTAAAATACTTTAAAATCATCCAATTTGTCCCTTTAATAAACACTCAGATTGACATTATCGGCTTTCATGAACGACTTGTTAACGTCTGCGTACCTTTATGAACGATAAATAGAGCAAAGTATCACCAGATGATTTGAACAAAAATGGCTATTTATCTGTTGTAAATACATTTCTGAGTGTTTGAACACACGATGTCTTTTTGTACTGTTTACATGCTGATGTTGCAGCGAGTGACGTTCTGTGGGAAAGGACCGGTCCACGAGCTCCTTGTTGTCTTCCTTTGTTCAGTGTGGGACAAAGTATAACTGGTGGTTGTTGTTGCCTTAGTTCAGCGCTCTGGACTCGTTTTTCGACCACAAATGTATAGTTTCATGTTTAAAACGGCCACGTGCTGTAGTTTTTAATAAAACAAGTGGTAGGAAATAGTGTTTCACTAGATACACCGAAGTAAAGTTCACGATGATGAGAATAAAACACGTGACCCAGTGCAGGAAACGATCGGCCAGCACGCAGGACCCTTGACCTGTGACGCGTGACGCTCTTCGACAACATTCACTGAACCTAAGGAATCTGCGTATTATTTTGAAATCCGGATGCTGGAACTCCCTCGCGCTGCGTCAGACCCCCGCGCCTCACGCGATTGGCTGAAAAGCGAGCACGCTGTGTCTACGTCACACGTGGAGCGGCGGAAAGGCGCGGCGCGGGGCGGGTAGTCGCTGTGTCCGTGGCCGAAGTCGGAAGCATGTCGCTGGGGGACTGCTGGAAGCAGCTGTCCTGGTTCTACTACCAGTACCTGCTGGTGACGGCGCTCTACATGCTGGAGCCCTGGGAGAGGACGGTGTTCAGTATCCTTCAGGCGAGCTAACGGGCTAGCGGGCTAGCATGGCCGACGTCGCGTACAACCCGGATGCACAACACCGCTTGTGTTGTTTGTGGATGAACGCGTCCGTTGTGTTGTCGTGTGAGCCGTATTGTTGTAAGTCGGACAGAACACTTCGTAGTTACTCGATAAAGTTACACCAACACCGTCGTTTGTCCCTTACGGCGCCCGTAGTGACGTATAAGTGAAACTCCGGCGGAGAACGTGATGTTTGCGTGTGAACTACTTCTGGATTAGTTGCGACCTGGTCGGTAAACGCGCGTTAAACACGTAAAAACGTCCAAAGTTCCGCGCGGTGACGTCACCGAGGCCTCTAAACTCGCGCAGGCGGCTTTTTATCTCAAACCACCGGCGTTCAACGTGAACGAGGGGCCTCGGCAGCGGACGTGTTTGAGGTGCGACCGGGCCCTTTGGTTGCGTAACACCGGTTCACCCTCACCTGTCTCTCTTCCGGTCACGTGTGTTTGAGCGTTAATGATCCACATGAAATCCCTCAGATGCTCTTACAGCAGTCCTGACAACACTTTGGGCTTGATAAGCTCGTTCACGTCCTCATGGATTCCGTTTGGACACGAAAGTCAAAAGATGAACTGGGGAAAAAAAGCCTTTGGCCATGAAAACTAAAGTCAACCAGCTGTGATTTAAATCCGGTTTACAGCAACATTTAACCGCTTTATTTGTGATGAAACCAAAAAGCATGGAATGTTTGAAGGACGCTACAATACTTGGTAGCAGATCCATCCGAGGTCATGTTGTGCTCCTCCCACTTCCTCCTTAGCTCCTCCTCCTCAGACTCCCTGCTGATCTCCGTGGCCGGCATGGCGGTCTACACCGGCTACGTCTTCATGCCGCAGCACATCATGGCCATCCTGCACTACTTCGAGGTCGTCCAATGACATCGACCCACCGGCCCCTCTACACCCCCCCCCCCCCCCTCCTACTAGGGAACGTCTCCAAACTATCCGTCTCGGAACACCGGGCTTGAGAATATTGTCCTTGTAACATCCTGCCTCGCTGAGGCAGCGCGGCGGGTCGTGAACCGTTCAGATTGGACGTGTGGATGAGCCTCTGTCTCGCTGGGGGGTCTGTGGTCTCTTTACCTGTGTCAGTCATGGCTCCCCCACCTTAGTTGATGGAGAAAGTGACGTTCCACCCCAGACAGTAAAAAAATGTAACTTTTAATTTTGGCTTTTATTTAAGGCGCCTCACACGGCCGGCGTCGCTGTTTTCCTCTTTGTACATAAATGAATCATATTTTATTTTGCTTTTATTGTGATTTTTTTTTGTTCTCCAGAAGTGATCTTGTCGTGTATTCCTGTTCGCATGTGACGTATTTCTGGTGTCCGTGTGTTTATACCAGCTGATGCTGAACACTGCGCTGGAATCATTAAAGGGACGTTTCACTTCGCTTTGACGTGTTGTGAAGTCGATGTTCGTTTCCTGTACACACAAGCCCCGCCTCCTGCCAGAAGTCATGGGCCCCTTCTCGATAAGCATTGGTCATGGAAAAGTCATGTTAGGTCAAATATTTTAAAGAAAAATTCGATATGTAATGTCAGTCATTTCTATGGATGTCATGGAAAAGTGAAATCTTGCGACATAAAATATTTTGAATAGAAAGTCAATGTAAGGTGGAAAATGCATGGACGAAGTCAAATTAGGTAAAAAAAAAAAAGTCCAAATACTTATTGTTAATGTCATGGGGGAAAAAAGTCAAACTTTAGGTACTTTTAGAAATCTGAAATATTTTTTAAAAGTCAAATACGTAAGGTGATTTAAAAAGAAAACGGTAATATGGAGAAGAAACGGTCAAATATTAAGTTGTAAAAATGTCATGGGACGAACATTTTGTCAATTGTTTTAGAAAATTAAAATATGTCATGGAAAATATTAGGTCAAAGATTATTGGGTCAAACTAAGGTATAAATGACAATGTATTAAGGGGAATGATGTTTTGAAAAAATTTGTAAAAATTTAGTAAAATGTTTTTTAAAAAGTCCAAATATGTAATATGTGTTTTATTGAACATTCAAAATACGTTCTGTCTAAAGTAAATGGAAAAAATATTGGGTAAATATGATTAAAAAACAAATGTAATAATTTCATGTCCAAAATAGTTTAAACAAAAGTCATAGTGTAGTATATCAAAAACAAGTCATAGTTTAGTTGGTCAAAAAAGTCATAGTGTGTTTTATGTGAATTCACAGGACAGCTGGTGAGTGGGACAGACGGGATTCGGGTTACGACAGCAACGCAGCGTCGTGGTGGGGTTAAAGGTCAGGGGTTGGAACGTGTGATTAAAGGTGTGCAGCCAAATAAGAGTTTCTAACTGTTCATCCTCTGGGAAATGATCATGAATCATTTCTTTAAAAATGTACAATGTGGTTAAAGCTAAAAAGAAAAGAAAAGTCATAATACAGTATGTCAAAAAAAGTAATTTTACAATAATTCTAAAAAAGTCCTGAAAAAGTCATAATATATTACATAATATATTCTATTACTCTTGAGGACAAAAAACAACAAAAGAAGTAAACCCAGATGTTTAAAAGATGAATATTTCACATGCAGGAAATGAGGTGTCGTGCAGTTCCCCTCTGGTCCTCTGGGTGGCGCTGTGGCTCCTCCCCCTGCGCTCTGTGACGACACGCGGACTGTTTCCATCTCTGGGAAGAGCGACAGTGTTTTAATGAGTCCTGCCTTACATATTCACATTATTCATTCTACTGCAGGAGGAGGCTTCTTCTTCTCCGTGGAGTAAAATAGTTTAGATAAGCATTATTGTGTAATGATCCATGTAAACAAATCAGATGTTTGCTGGTAAAATATAAAACAGAACAAATAAACAATCACTTGAAGAAAAATAGTTTGAAGGAACAAATTCGAGGATAAAACCTGCAGTCTTGTATCTTCTTCATCATCTCCTGAACCTTCCTCATATCATACAAATGAACAAACACCAAACAAGCTCTTCTGCTGCCACACAAAACAGTTAATAACAATAACAATAACCTTCCTTCACTTCTGTTCCCTGCAGACTGAGACATAAACTCATGTTTACAATGTTTACTGAGGGAATAAATCCACAGAGAAGTAGAGTCATTTCCTCATAGACGTCTATGGGAGCAGAGGAGTCGCCCCCTGCTGGTCACTACAGAGAAGTAGAGTCATTTCCTCATAGACGTCTATGGGAGCAGAGGAGTCGCCCCCTGCTGGTCACTACAGAGAAGTAGAGTCATTTCCTCATAGACGTCTATGGGAGCAGAGGAGTCGCCCCCTGCTGGTCACTACAGAGAAGTAGAGTCATTTCCTCATAGACGTCTATGGGAGCAGAGGAGTCGCCCCCTGCTGGTCACCACAGAGAAGTAGAGTCATTTCCTCATAGACGTCTATGGGAGCAGAGGAGTCGCCCCCTGCTGGTCACCACACAGAACGCAGCTTTAAGTCATTAAAGGACCAGAGGTGGTCTCCTGCTGTGACGATGTGCACACATGAAGACAACGACTAAAGGAGTGAAATGTTATCAGTTGCTCTCGTGCAGCTTATTTCCTCGTTTCTCTCACTTTTATTACTTTTGCCTCCCTTTTCTTTTCCAGCCTGTAACCTCCCTCCTCCTCCACTTCCTCCTCCTCTTCTTCATTACCCTCCTCCTCCGTCTCCTTGCCCTCCTCGCAGTAATAAGATCAGAGAGGTCAGTCAGTCCAGCCTCATGAGGCCGACCAGCCAACTTTAAATATTTCAAACTATTTTAAATGAGCGCACATGAATCATAGATCACAGGCAGCGCTGCTGTGTGTGTGTGTGTGTGTGAAAGCACCTGAATCTCCTTCTAATAACCTCTGGCTGTCTGTCAGGGAGGAGGTGTGACGGGGAGGAGGTGTGATGGGGAGGAGGTGTGACGGGGAGGAGGCGTGATGGGGAGGAGGTCTGATGGGGAGGAGGCGTGATGGGGAGGAGGTCTGATGGGGAGGAGGTGTGATGGGGAGGAGGTGTGATGGGGAGGAGGTCTGACGGGGAGGAGGTGTGATGGGGAGGAGGTGTGATGGGGAGGAGGTCTGACGGGGAGGAGGTGTGATGGGGAGGAGGTGTGATGGGGAGGAGGTGTGATGGGGAGGAGGTGTGACGGGGAGGAGGTGTGATCTTTTTGTCAGCCTGCGGTCGTGTAGCTGGTGACTTAGTAGCAGTGACCAGCAGGGGGCGACTCCTCTGCTCCCATAGACGTCTATGAGGAAATGACTCTACTTCTCTGTAGTGACCAGCAGGGGGCGACTCCTCTGCTCCCATAGACGTCTATGAGGAAATGACTCTACTTCTTTGTAGTGACCAGCAGGGGGCGACTCCTCTGCTCCCATAGACGTCTATGAGGAAATGACTCTACTTCTCTGTAGTGACCAGCAGGGGGCGACTCCTCTGCTCCCATAGACGTCTATGAGGAAATGACTCTACTTCTCTGTAGTGACCAGCAGGGGGAGACTCCTCTGCTCCCATAGACGTCTATGAGGAAATGACTCTACTTCTCTGTAGTGACCAGCAGGGGGCGACTCCTCTGCTCCCATAGACGTCTATGAGGAAATGACTCTACTTCTCTGTAGTGACCAGCAGGGGGCGACTCCTCTGCTCCCATAGACGTCTATGAGGAAATTACTCTACTTCTCTGTAGTGACCAGCAGGGGGCGACTCCTCTGCTCCCATAGACGTCTATGAGGAAATGACTCTACTTCTCTGTAGTGACCAGCAGGGGGCGACTCCTCTGCTCCCATAGACGTCTATGAGGAAATGACTCTACTTCTCTCTTGATTTATTCCCTCAGTAAACATTGTAAACATGAGTTTATGTCTCAGTCTCTAGTTTCAAGTCTTCTTCAACACAACATGATGTTCATTTAGTGAATTATGGTCGATTAATGTCAATCAGTTCTCATTCAGATGAAGATCCAAATCAACTGGACAACAAATCAATACTGTACAAATCATTCTGGATTCACAGTTTGCTGTTCGACCAGACGTATGGGGGGGGAGGGGGGGGTGACAGACAGAATAAAGGATGCAACCCGGTGACGACTTGGAGAGAGCTTTTTATTATGAACATGGCACCTGTCAGATGGTTACAGAAAGATGACGAGTTCCTCGAAGCTGATGAGAAACTAGTAAACTTAGAAAAGAACAATAGCTATAAAATATGGAGTATGTACATTTTCGGATTGCAGCATTATTTGTGGTAAATTAACTCAAAAGGAGGTTTCACAAAAATAATATTAATAATATTGGAAAAACAAAAGCCAGGCACTCAAAGTTAGCATCAGTTAGTCATGTGGGTTTAAAAAAAACAAAAAATAGAAATGTACCATAGTTTTCTCTTTTTTAATATTTTAATTTGTATTTAGAATTCGATAACACTGTTCACATTGATAATAAGAGATTCCCTCTCTCCCATATTTCAGCTACTTGGCACCAAGTTCCTCATAAAAGAATCTGTATAATTGTACAAGAAATAGTTAAAAACACAGACACAGTTTCTTCACAGGTAAATGAAGTGATTTTCAATATTTGTCATTTTTAAACACTATGTATTTTTCGACAGCAGCTGTGATTCAGGTTTTCATGTTTTTAAAATCACCAGCGAAAGTTTTTCATTTTTCGACACAAAACACAGAAGTGACACTGAACAGCTTGAAGGGGCTGCTTGCTCTTTGTTACATGTGGGTGTATTTCCTGGTTACGAGTAATGTCGCCCCCCCACACCGTTTGTTACGTGCCCCCCCCCCCATCACCCAGCGGTTTGTTTGTGCCCCCCTCCCCCCCCGTTTTCCAAAAGTAGAAAACTCTAAAATCCAGAGGAGCGTGGATACAAAGAGAATCAGACTCCAGCCCCCCCCCCAATAAACACACTCGTATGAACGCCGACCCCTCACACAAAGACGGAGCGGCGTTTTCCTGAAGCTAACGGGGGGCCGGAGATCCTTTAGAGCTTTACACACTTTGAAAAACTGAAACACTGGACCCGAAAAACCCAACAAGCCAACAAAGAAGAAACGGGATCACGTGGAACTCATCGGACAAACGCACTAAACATGCAGCTCAGTTTCCAAAACACCTATAAAAATAGATTTATAGTGCGAAATATTTTTTTCTTCTTTTAATTTCTTTAGAAATCTTTAAAATCATTTTTTATTACGTGTCCTGAAATAGTACCGTGGTTTCTATTTATTTTCTCCTCCCCCTTGAACCACTTGTGTGACTTTGTTTTGTCCCGTGAGAGAAGTTTCGGTGGGAACCAATGAAATACACCCAATGCACACAGGAAGCCCCAAAGGATTCTGGGAAATGTTTCACAGCCGAGGCCTTGATGGTTCCTCCTTCAAGGACTACGATCTAAAATGCTACATGCGGCTTTTTCCTCATTGTACGTTTCTACAATGTGTACGTATCCATTAGGGTTTTAATACTTTGTGTGCGGGAGCTGAAAACCGCGTTTCCCAGAATTCCTTGGTGGCGATAAACATGGCTCCATAAACCTTTGAGCTAGTTAAAGAATCTTTTCATCTCTGAGAGGAAGGACAGCAAGATAAAGAGGTTTGTATAAGACTACACAACAGCAAAAAGCAATAGCAGAGCGAGAGAAGCATCGGCCCCCGCGGCCCCCCGCGGCCCCCCGCGGCCCCCCGGCCCCCCACAGGAAAACAAACCGACCAAACGAGGCTTCACAAAGACAGGAAGGAAGCAGCGGAAAGAACAGGTGGACTCCACAAAGTCATTTTCTGTTTGTGTTTGCAAAGGCCACCGGGCACGAAATCCCACAAACCTCCACTGGTTTCACTAAGACGGCATATAGAGGGGGCGAGGCCGGGGGGGAGGCTCCGCCCCTCCCCCCCCCCCCCCCCCCACGCGGGAGAGCACAGAGAAGACAAAGGACAGAACAGCGACAGTAGCTCGGTATATACTGCATATAGTCACACACACAGAGGGGTCGCCATGGAGACCCTTTGACAGCCAGTGACACGAAACACGTCGGAAACACGGTAATACGGCTTAACCACACGGGGGGGGGCGAGGGGAGGGGGGGGGGGCTGCCAACTTTAAAAAGAGGGTTTCAGTCTTTATTTTTTAGAAAAAAATGAAAGGTTTGAATGAAGGAGAATCACAGTGTTTTTACACTAAACTCTTTTTTTTGTTTCTTTTTTTGGCAACGGAGGCTGGGAAGAAAAAAACACGCAACGAAGACAACATACTAAACATCGTTTCAAGGAAAGTGATCATTTTCTTCCTCAAAAAATATTTCTTTTTCGCAGTTATTGATTGTTTGATTGATTGATTGACAATGCATGTCTCTGTTACAATCTCCTTGTTGATATGTGTGTTTGTTTTCGTTCACAGGGTCCGGCGATGAGATGGAAGAGAGCGGATTGTTTAGGAACATCTCGTGGAGGTGATCTGGTTTAGGAAGAAGAGGAGGAGGAGGAGGAGGAGGAGGAGCTAAAAAAGAAGTAGTAGAAAATAAGACGATCAAACAGGAGCCGGTCGAGGTTTTCAACATTCATTTTTCAAGGTAACATCACGAGCGTATTAGCCTCAGTCTCACTGAGCATTAAAAGTGATTCAGTTAGAAAATACATAGAAAGCAAAACGGCGCCCGTGATGAAGCTCCGTGGCTCCGCCCCTTCAGGCCCGATCACATCGAGCCGTTTCTCTTGTTCTTCACAACAACAGAGGGACGTGCTGCTGACTTCCAGGTCCTAAGGTTCTCGCCGTGTTCTGACTTTCCTGAAGGCCAGAAGATTAAAAAAATACAGAACAGGAAGTTAAACCGTTCCCCCTCCAAAATAAAACCAATGAGCATGTCAACGAGCTGCGGGTCGGTTTCCAGCACCCAGGTCAGCCAGCTGAGTCGGGGTCACTGATCGGTCGGTAGCACCATGGGTCTGTAGACCGAGGGGAGGAAATGTGGACGTGAAGGTCAAAGGTCGAGAGATGTGGAGGAGATGTGGAGCAGGTGAGCGACCTGTAAGGTAAACTCCTGGGACCAGACAGGAAGTAGTAACATTCGATCATTCACAGGTCGTTGCCCGGCTGAAATTGCTTTTTTTTGTTTCTTCTTTTGATTCGTAAGTTAAAATCTGAGCGAGAATATTTTATAAAAAGAAAAAAAAAGAAGGAAATGAAAAAGGAGAAAACAGCAAAAAGTCCTTTGAAAGGTTGTTGTCTCTGAGACCTTTTTGTTGGAGGGCGGAGCCCCCCCCCCCTCACGGCATGGGGGCAGAGTCCCCCCCCTCACGGCATGGGGGCAGAGACCCCCCCCCTCACGGCATGGGGGCAGACCCCCCTCTGGAGGTCCATGAGGAGAAGCAGACGAGGTCACACCTTCGCAGAGATGCAAACAGGTGAAACAACAAGAGGCCAAAAAGTTCTTTACAGTAAAGAAAGTCAGAGTCTGTTTCAAGAGAAAACTTACTGATTGCGAGAGAGAGAGGGGGAGAGGAGGGGGGAGGAGGGGGGAGGGGGGGGGGGGGGGGGGGGGGGGGGGAGAAAAGGTTGAAAAAGCAGGGGATGTTTGAGGGTCATTCCCGTCTATTACACAAGCTCAGTGGCTCAGATTCAAAGTGCTGGAGTACATCTGTCACCCCTCCCCCCCCCCCCCCCCCCTCCCCCGTCCCTCCCTCCCCCCCCTCCCCCGTCCCTCCCCCCTCGGGAACACAGTGCCGTGTTGGTAGAAGATAGGGAGTAAATAGTTGTTTGTTTGTTCCTCTTTTGTACTTTGACACAGTAATGCGGTCTGTAGCCCCGCCCCCCCCACCTCAGTCCTCCTTCCTCTCCATGGCGGTCTGCGCGGCGTGGATCCCGTTGCCGTGGATCCCGTTGCCGTGGATCCCGTTGCCGTAGACCGGAAACGGCAGCGAGGAGAACAGCCCCTCCGCCGTGGTGAATACGTTGGCCGCCGCGGGCATCTGGCCCCCCAGGGCGCCGTTCCCCACGCCGTTCCCCGCGGAGCTGGCAAAGGGCCCGGCCGACGCCACCGCCGCCGCCGACATGTTGAGCCGGTGCACGTGATGGTAGAGCATCTCCATGGGGGTCTTGGGGTCCAGGCCGAAGCCCGAGCTGTCTACAAAGTTCATGGCGGCGTTGGGGAGCAGGTTCCCTTGCGCCATGGCGAGGGTGACGTCGGCTGGCGCGTACCTGATGGTGCCGGTGGTGTAGACCCGCGACGGGGCCGTGGCGCCAGCGGAGGCCAGGGTGACCCCCGTGACCCGGTGGACCAGCGGCATCACCACGTTGCCGGCCTGCAGGCGCTGCAGCGCCTCCAGGTCGCCGGAGTACAGCAGGGACGATGAGGAGGAGGTGGAGGAGGAGGAGCAGGAGGAGGTGGGGGTGCCTTGCTGCTTGTCCCGCGGGGAGGCGGAGAGCGGCGGGGACAGGGGGTCGGCGGAGGAGCCGTTGGAGGGAGGCGCCAAGCCGGCGGCGGAGGGCGGCCCAGAGGGACTCCCGTTGTAGGGAGGTTTCCTCGCTCCTCCCGCGCCCCCCTCTGCCCCAGGAGGGGTGAGGACGGAGTCGGGGATGGCGCCCTGGAGGGAGCCCCCCTGCGGCGAGGGGAAGCCCTCGCTGGAGCCCGGCGGCGGCCCCGGCTTGGAGGTCATGCTGTACGGCGACTCGTTGCGGTGGATCTCCCGGTTGGGCGGGAAGTTCCAGATGCTGCTGTCGTTGTCGAAGTTGATGGGCTCCGCCATCTCCGTCTTGATCTTCAGCCCCGAGGACGGCGAGGCGGCCGGGGCGAGTAGGAGGGCGGGGCCGGTGGGCGCGGCCTCAGCGGGGTCGACCAGCCCGGTTGCGTCTCCCATGGCGGCGGGGCTGTGAGCGGTTGGCGGGGAGAGGCGGAGTCTCCTGCCCCGGGACCCGTCCCACTTCTGCACTTTTCTCCTTTTCCGCCCCTTCTGCAGCTTGCCGCCGCCGCCGTCGCACTCTTGCACGCCTCCTTCCTCCTCCTCGTCATCGTCCTCCTCCTCCTCCTCGGATGAAGACGTTAGTGAGTTGTGCAGCTGCACGTCTTCCCCTTCGCCGTAGTGCTCCACCTTAATGTGAAGCCCGCCGAGACTGCCCAGTCCCCCCATGGCGCCCAGTCCCCCCAACCCTCCCAGTGCGGCTAACTTCCCGAGCCTGCCTGCATCATCTCCTCCTCCTCCTCCACCTCCTCCTCCTCCCCTTGCCTCCTCCCGCTCCTCCCCCTCCCCGTCCGAGGCCTCCAGGCTGTCGTCGCTCTCCTGGCTCTCGGGGTTGCTGGAGCTGTCGCCCTCCTCCTGGCGCTTCACCTCCTGCTCGGAGGAGCGGTGCGGTTGGCCGGGTTGCTGCTGGCGCCGGCTCTCCGTCTCCGGGTCCTCGCGCTCTGATTGGCTGCTCGGCTTCCCCTCCGACTTGGCATTCTCGTTGTCTGGGGGGGGAACACACGGGTTTGAAATCCCCAGATTCAGTTTAGCGTTTAGCACTCAGCGCTTGTTAGCTTGTTAGCATGTTAGCTTTGTGACTGGGACTCATCTAGTAAGAAGCTCAAGGAATGTGTCTGTCTCCCTGTTTGGTGTTGCCGTTTGAGACCACCTACAGGTGGTAACACGTAGCATGTAGCATGTAGCATGTAGGAGTCACAAGCTGTCACTCGGGGTCCATGTTGCTGAAATACTTGATCTCCACCCTTACACCTACCGGAGGTCTCTTTGGACTCGGACTCGGAGTCGGAGGTCTCGGAGGACTCGGAGGTCTTCTCTGGCAGGGGGGGCAGCTGGGCGAGGTCCATGGGCGTGTCTTTGTACTCGTGGTTGCTGCGCAGAGACACAGGAAAGGGCGCTTTACAGATTCAATAAGGAGCCTCACACACACTGTCGGCTGTAAATATCTATAGTTTAAGTCCATAGATACAAATCAGTGCAACATGAAAGATGCATCTTTCTTTCATGTTAAAATCTCCAAGACAAACAAAAGGCCTCATTCATTTGAACATGAAAGACAACGTGTGTGGGGGAAGTGACACTGAGGCCAGGTGACCTCTGACCTCTGACCTCAGGACGTAGTTGACCCAGATGACGTTCTTCTCGTTGGCGTTCTTGGCGTTGATGGCGACGGTGGCGCTGGACTGGATCCAGATGTAACCGCTGTTCTTCTGGATCCACCGGTAGTACTTCGTCACACACTGACCCTTGTTTATCACTGGGGGGGA
The DNA here is from genome assembly GCF_964276395.1 of Gasterosteus aculeatus. Lineage (NCBI taxonomy): Eukaryota > Metazoa > Chordata > Actinopteri > Perciformes > Gasterosteidae > Gasterosteus > Gasterosteus aculeatus. Next base: position 807,249 of record NC_135703.1, read on the forward strand.
GGAGGGGGAGAGAGGGGGTTGTTATGTCATGCTGGATTTTCTTTGATTTTCTATCTGTCAGACTTCACTGTAACCGAAGGAGAGGGGGGCGGGGTCATCAGATGTCATGTGACAGCTGGCTGAGAGCTGCTGCCGCCATTAATCAGACGTGTGTGTGTGTGTGTGTGTGTGTGTGTGTGTGTGTGTGTGTGATGTCTCACTTGTTCTATATTAATGAGTTGCAGATTTAAACATTATGTTTTCATTCATAACGATAATGTTTTATCTATATATATATATATAGATGTATATGTATATATATAAGTGTATATATATGTGCCTGTACAGCATCAATGTGGCCGGGTGAAAGGTCAGGTATTAATGACAGTGACTGAAAGGCGTCTGATTGGCTGATGTTCATTGGGGAGGCGGCCTGAGGGGAGGAGGAGGAGCTTCTTTTGTATCTGGTGGGTCAGTAAATCAATAAATCAGACTTCTTTCTCCTTTCTGCTCCTTTAGCTCCATCAGCACACCTGACGGAGCTGCGGAAGTAACTGCCGCCCTCCACCAGATAGCGCTGTGTCACCGCGGGAGGAGACGTCCCCCCCCCCCCCCCCCCCCCCCCCCCCCCCCCCCCCCCCCACCACCCACGCCCCCACCCCGGCCCCCCCCCCCCCTCATGACACATGACAGCATGCAGGCAGTAAATTTGGCTAAATTAACCACTAAATGGTTATCTCAAGCAATATGTATCGGCATTAATCAGGAGCTGCTCACACAAACAGTCAGGGACCAGAAGCCGGGCCGCAGGATCCCCCCCCCACCAGACCCCCCCCCGACCCCCCCGGTTTATTAGGGCCACAAATGGCTTCTCCACAGAGGAGAAAGATAGAGAAAGTCGAGGGGTGATTTATATAAAAAGAAGGCCAGTAATTAAAAACTATTAGAAGCTAATAGCATTGTTTAAGACGACGTCCCCGGGGCCGCGGGGGGGGGGGGGGGGGGGCGTTATTCACTCGCTGCTCAGCTATTCATAAACCGGGGGGGGGCTTGTTTGCATGTTAAGGCAGAGATGGTGAGATCGCGTCACCTTGAATGTGACCTTGCTTTGTTTGTACAGCAGAGTAAATAACGACACACACACACACACACACACACACACACACACACACACACACACACACACACACACCTATGGAACCGAGCTGCCAGCTGAAGTTCACCGTGTTCAATCCGTCGTATCTGGTGATAATTTATGATGTTGAGCCTTTATTTTGAAGGCGTCTGTGTCAGTGACTCTTCATAGAAGAAGAACGGCCTCGGTTCATGAGTACAGATATTCATTTGACGTAATCTCCCGTTAGACTTCGGCTACACAGTTAGCATAGCTTAGCATGTACTGGTCCATTTTAAGAGTTGTTAGCTGGTCGCCACGCCGACGGACCATTTGTTATCAATAACAATATGAATGAGATATGAATCTCTTTATTCTGAGCTCATACAGCTGTGGGAGTGATCGATGGATCGATCTGAGAGGAGGAGACCGCTCACTAACCCGGTCCAAAAGACCTCCTCCTCCTCCTCCTCCCTTCCTCCCTCCCTCCCTCCCTTCCTCCCTCCCTCTCTCTATTTGCAGGTGAGGTTTACACATTTGAATCCCCCCTTTCCTTAAATCTCTGCCCTCTCTGATCAGCCTCTAATGAAGAGGAGAGGGAGAGGGGGAGAGGAGGAGAGGGGGAGGAGAGTAGGAGTGGGAGAGCGGGGGAGGAGAGGGGGAGAGAGCTGGAGGCTCGCCCCAGGCTGCAGGAGAGAGGCCGACAGATTAAAGGAGTCCTATTCCCTTTTGAACCCCCCCACTCACTCTCTCTTTCACTCAATGTCACCCCCTCGCCGTTGCCTCCCCCTTCAGTGTTTACCTCCCCCTTTATTCACTCCTCTGCTCACTTTAATCTGCTGGATTTCCTCCAGCAGATTAAAGTGGAGCTAATTCTCTGGTGTGAAATTGGGCTGTGGAACCATCTTCTCCTCTGAAGACCTCCTCCTGAGAGAGAAGGTCTCTCTCTCCTTTCCCACTGCACTTGAACGCCTCTCGGCCGCCTTCCAACTTCCTGTGTGCGTCCTCCTGCTTCTCTCTGTTTCTTCCCTTGCTTTGCTCTGACGAAGACTCCTGTTCTTCATCTTCTCTCCTCCTCGTTTCTCTCCCAAGAACTTTATTCCTTATATTTATTAGAGAAGAACTCTTGTCCCCACCCTGTCTCCCTCTTTCTCTGTCCTCACATGTCCTCTCTTCTAGTGTCTCCTTTTCTTCCGTCTCTTTGAGATGGTTCAGAGACGATGAGCTTGTCTCTCGTTCCTTCACGTTTCTCTGAGAAGAGACGAATCCGACGAGTATTTCTCTGTTTCTCTGCACACAAATCTCTTCCCCCCTTCCTCCCCCTTCCTCCCCCCTCCTCCCCCCTCCCCGTTCTGACCTCGGCTCAGAGTAATGACAGAGACTTAGTAGGGAGACAGAGGAGGATCACGCCTCGTCCTCCGCTTAAAAAGAAGCCTTTTAACATTTAGATCCCTGCTCAGAGAAGCGGCTCTTCCTCTAAGATACACCTTGATCGATTCCCTGGGGGGGGGGAGGGGGAGAGGGGGGGGGGCAATAATCCCTCCAAAGAGAGCTGCTGCTGAGCTGCAAACACTGAAAACACCTTTTTCCCACCTGAAGACGACGGGTTTTAAATGAATTTATTAACCTGTCCACGTCTCTGGAACTGTTTATTCCTAAATATCCTAAAAATCTTCTAAAAATCCATCCAGCATGTTGTTTGCTCCAAGGCAGAAGAAGGGACACGAGGGACACGAGGGACACGAGGGACATGAGGGACACGAGGGACATGAGGGTCTTTCATTGGATGAACAGAACCTTCATGGCGAGTTTCAGCTTGAGGGGGAATTACAAAGACGGAAGGAAAAGGTTCCCCGTCCACAGAGTACTTGTCTCTCATCGTATTTCAACATGAAACCTACAAGAAAACGTCCACTTAGACAGACGACCTCACCCACATAACGGGTGAGACGGGTGAGACGGAATCATCACAGTCACACAATCAGCAAGTTCGCAGAGGCTGAGAATTAAAACTGCCCCCGAAAAGAGAAGGAAAATCTGACAAAGAGAGACGGGGGGAGAGAGGGGGGGAGATGGGGGAGAGACGGGGAGAGAGAGGGGAGAGACGGGGGGATAGATGGGAGAGAAAACCATCTCTTCCTGAACGCTTCCTTCCTTCCACTTTTCACGTGTCTTTTCAGGAGAAGAAACAGAATAAAAGGCGACTATTTAAACCTGGCTGACCCCCTGGAGGCTGATAATCTGCCCCCCCCCCCCCCCCGTCGCCCCCCCCCCCCCCTCCCCGTCTGACCCGCCGGGCCACCGTACCGCCACTTCCTGATTGCCACTCTGGATGCTCATTGCTCACGATTCTCTTTGTTGGAGGGATTGAAAAAGTTCCAAGGAGCTTCAGTTCATGCTTCTCTTTTTTTGTCATATGAAAAGGTGGAATGTGTAAAAGTAATTTGACGGTAACTTCATGTACAAGTACATGTGTGTACTTGTACATGAAGTGTACTGGAGTGTGTGTCTGCTAAATTAAAGACTTGAATTAAAAACTCTGCCACATTCTTTGAATGAAATAAAAGTTGTGGAGCTCAGTTGCGGTTTGAACTTGAATCACTTCCTGATTCCTGACAGACTCTCGCTCGGTCCAATCGGTGAGGAGCACCGGGTCAGCTGGTACTCACGGTCCAGGTGACACTCTCTGATCCCCTCCACGTCCTCGGCGTGGATGAACTGGTAGCACCTCCTCCCCACCACGTCCGCCGGCGCCAAGTCCATGTAGTCGCTTATCCTGGAGCACAGGGGGGGGGGGGGGGGGGGGGGGGGTGAGCACAACGTGGGGGTCTACTTCCTTCTAGAATACCAGCGTGAAAAGAATTCGGGTCAAAGAACTGTCGTCCATCTCTGATGGGGGAAACGTGCAGACAGAGAGATGCCTCATTCAGACAGGAAGTGGCCCTCAGGGGGGCGGGGGGGGGGGGGGGGGGGGGGGCACTTCCTGTCGTATCATCATCTGCTCGCATTGTGTCTCCACAAGAAAGGCAATCTGCCCCCCATCAACCCTCCCTCTCTTTTTATAATAAAACAGGATTTTTTCCTTCTTCTGCTCTTTTGATCCCCCCCCCCCCCCCCCCTAAGTGAGATGGCGATCCATCAGCAGCACATTTCACCGTTAAACCGAAGAGGATTGGGTCGAACCCCCTCATGAATAACAAGCTCCGCTTCTCGGGGGGCGACAGAATAGAGTCTTATGTTTGACACCATAATAATAGTATAATATTAGGATAATAATAGGATAATAATAGTGTAATTATAGGATAATAATAGGATAATAATAGTGTAATTATAGGATAATAATAGTGTAATAATAGGATAATAATAGGATAATAATAGTGTAATTATAGGATAATAATAGTGTAATAATAGGATAATAATAGTGTAATAATAGGATAATAATAGGATAATAATAGTGTAATTATAGGATAATAATAGTGTAATAATAGGATAATAATAGTGTAATTATAGGATAATAATAGGATAATAATAGTGTAATTATAGGATAATAATAGTGTAATAATAGGATAATAATAGTGTAATTATAGGATAATAATAGGATAATAATAGTGTAATTATAGGATAATAATAGTGTAATAATAGGATAATAATAGTGTAATAATAGGATAATAATAGGATAATAATAGTGTAATTATAGGATAATAATAGTGTAATAATAGGATAATAATAGTGTAATTATAGGATAATAATAGGATAATAATAGTGTAATTATAGGATAATAATAGTGTAATAATAGGATAATAATAGTGTAATAATAGGATAATAATAGGATAATAATAGTGTAATTATAGGATAATAATAGTGTAATAATAGGATAATAATAGTGTAATAATAGGATAATAATAGGATAATAATAGTGTAATTATAGGATAATAATAGTGTAATAATAGGATAATAATAGTGTAATAATAGGATAATAATAGGATTATAATAGTGTAATTATAGGATAATAATAGTGTAATAATAGGATAATAATAGTTTAATAATAGGATAATAATAGTTTAATAATAGGATAATAATAGTTTAATAATAGGATAATAATAGTGTAATAATAGTTTAATAATAGGATAATAATAGTTTAATAATAGGATAATATAGCATGATAATAGTTTAATAATAGGATAATATAGCATAATAATAGTTTAATAATAGGATAATATAGCATAATTGGAGTATAATAATTGTATAATAATGCCATAATAATACTATAATAATAGTATAATGATAGGATAATAGTAGTATATTAATAGTATAATATAGCATAATAACAGGATAATAACAGTGTAACAATGCCATAATAATAGTATAATAATTGTATAATAATAGATATTAATAGATATTTGACATAACTTAAAAATTAAACTCGTCTGATGAACTTGTTTCTCAAATAGCTTGAATTAAAGTGCAGGATAAAATTTGAAATGTCTAAATGACCGTTTATCGGTTGATGATTCAGTGCAGCTCGTCACATATTTGGCGCTTTGATCCCACCTGTTCTCGCAGTAGACGAACTTGAGGTCCATGTTGACCCGGGTCACGAACATCTGGCAGTCGATGCGGACCTCGTTGATGGTGGGGGGGGGCAGGGCGTGAGCCACCACCACCATCCCTATGATCTGATTGGGCACCGAGCGGCTGTGCGTCAGAGCCATCCTGATGCGCAGGCGCCCCGTGACGTGGATCACCTGACCAAACACATATGAAATATACATTATTAAACATAGAAGACACATTGTTATCCTATTTTCTTTACCCAGAATGCTTTGGGAGGCGTCAAAGAATGTTTTCTGGCTTCTTATTGTGACCTTAATTATTATTATTAACGGCCATAAATCCTGACCAGTTATAATAAATACAATAGAATTATTGGTAAAAGTATAGAACGTGTGTCATCAATACATATTTTTCATGCAGTTATATAAAATAAAACAAAAGCATTTCTTAACATCCATAAATTACTTAAATTACAGTTTTCTTTTCTTTGATGAGGTCACGTTAACGGAAAATATTAGTTTTTTATAAGTGATCATAAATGATCATAAATCTCCTGCTTTTAGTCTAAACATGTTCACACAGAGTCGTGAGGTGGCGCCTTGCTCAAGGGCACCTCTACAGCGAGGCAGACCAGACCAGTGTGTGCGTCTGTGCGCGTGTGTGTGTCTGTGTGTGTGTGTGTGTGTGCGTCTGTGCGCGTGTGTGTGTGTCTGTGTGTGTGTGTGCGTGCGTCACTGACTCCAAACGTGTGTAGTGAAATATTCATGCGTGTGTATGAATATTCATGTGCGCCTCTGCTGTGATCTGCATGTGATGTGTGAGTCTGCCAGGTGGAGCACGGTACACGGCACACACAGACACACAACCACACACACACACACACACACACTCTGCATGATGATGTTGCTTAAACAACAAAATAAAACCCTTCTGTCTGCTGCCAATATTATAATATTTGTTGAAAAAATCAATTAAAAAGTGAATCAGTAAATATCAGTAAGTTGTAACATTTTGTCTTTGAAGCAGATTGTCGTCGTCTCTCACACACACACACACACGCACAAAGACTCGCACACACACACACACACACACACACACACTGTGTAGAGTCACAGAGGGTCACTTCATGTGATGACAGATGTTAAGACAATAAGCTCGTGGATGAAAATATATTCTTGTCTTCAAGGAAATCACATTAAGACGCACTAAAACACACACAGACACACACACACACACACTCAAAGACACAGATGTGTTGGTCAGATAACATGATCCCATCTTCCTGTGAAGGAAGAGTCAGCAGGCTTAGCATGTTAACGCTGATCCTGTGTGTGTGTGTGTGTGTGTCCCTAACACACAACAGAAAGAACACAAACACAATGTCTGTCCTTTTGACTCTGATGATTCTGAACTTGGATTAAAGTTTCCCTCTGTAGGAAGCATGAACAAGGAAGTGAGAAGAAGGAAGTGAGAAGGAGGAAGTGAGAAGGAGGAAGTGAGAAGGAGGAAGTGAGAAGGAGGAAGTGAGAAGGAGGACGTGAGAAGAAGGAAGTGAGAAGGAGGAAGTGAGAAGAAGGAAGTGATGAGAAGGAAGTGAGAAGGAGGAAGTGAGAAGGAAGTGAGATGGAAGTGAGAAGGAGGACGTGAGAAGGAGGAAGTGAGAAGGAGGAAGTGAGAAGAAGGAAGTGAGAAGGAGGAAGTGAGAAGGAGGAAGTCGCTCACCTTGTATCCGGAGGACTTGATGTGCACTCCTCTCTTGGTGAGCGTCGACTTCATCCTCACGAAGAAGGATCGTTCCAGCAGGTTGTCGGCGGCCAGGAGACTCGGACTGCTGGACTCCACTGAGGAAACAAACAACAACAACAACAACAACATGAGGAGAGAAACTCACAACAACATCACAGGAAACCAAGTGATTCCAACTTCAACCCACACACACTATGTACACATGTATACACACTATATACACACATATACACACTATATACACATATGTACATATACACATATACGTGGTCTCTGGTGGTCTCTGGTCTCTAGTGGTCTCCGTGGGGAACAGGAAGTGACTCAAAGTCAGAATAAAAGTCGTACTTGGATCCATAATCCATAATAAAAGGTTTCTTCTGTTTGATGCAAACATTCACTCATTCTTCTTATTAAAGAAAGAATTATAGTTATTCTTCTACATGAGACTCTTTCTTCTAATATGTTTCTGTGTAGCGCTGATAGTTTCCCCTCCTACACAACACGCACACATACGCACACACACACGCACACACACGCACACACACACACGCACACACGCACACACACACACACACACACGCACACGCTCGCAGGTCTCTGGTGGACGCGGCGGTTTGATCACGCTGATACGTGTTGACAACGTCTAATCTGAAAAAATTGAAAGAAATGAATTAATATGCAAATTCATCCTTTACAATATAAATGTCCTTGAAGAGAGTGAGACAAGAGGGAGGGAGGGACGAAGGGGGGAGGGAGGACGTAAGAGACAAATATAAATGAGACTGAAGAGGAGAAAAACTAAAGTGAGAACAGAGGGGAAAAGAAAGAAGTAGAGATGGAAAGAGAGAAAAACAAGGAGGAAGGAAGGAAGGAGGAAGGAAGGAAGGGAATGAAACAGGTGGAAGAGAAGGAAAGGACGTAAGAGACAAACATAAAACAGAGAGAAGAAGATAAAAACTGAAGCGAGAACAGAGAAGGACGAGAGAAGGACCAACAGAAGGTGAGAGGATGAAATGAGTGAGTGAGGGAGACAAACGAGACGCAAAAGTGGGAGGAGACACAGACAAATATGTGAGGGAGAGAAAAGGAGAGAGGGAATAAAGGTGATGGGAGTAAAGAGAAGAAGAGAAGAGAGTAAAGGAAGGAAAGGAAAAGAGAGAAGGAGACAAAACCTAGGAGATAGGACGAGAAGGAAACACGGGTGAGTCAAAGGGGAGAGAAAAAGAAGGAGGTGAGCGAGGAGGAGGGAGGATAAGGATGGAGGAAACAGCCCCCCTCCCTCCGTCAGTCGGCCTCGGTCCTCCAGGAAATCAGCTCCGATCTGACGGAGGAATAATGATGATGGAGGGAGGGGGGGAGGACGGACAGTCGACAGGGGAGCAGGACTCCCCCTTTTCCTCCCTCTCTCCCTCTGTCTGTCTCCCTCTTTGTTATTCACTTTGAATTAATAGGATTAGTTTCCCCACAGAATCACACGCACACACACACACACACACACACACACACACACACACACACACACACACACACACACACACACACACACACACACACACACACACAGATATCACTTTCATTGTCATACACACCCGGTTTCCCCTTTCATTTACACACACACACACACACACATCAACACCTCCTCCCTAGAATGTGTGTGTGTGTGTCTGTGTGTGTGTGTGTGCGTCTGCATGAGGGACATGAAGATGAATGTAAGTAGAAGAAGAAGAAAGCGACGCGGAGGAGAATCACATGAAGAAGAAGTGAGGTGACGGAGGCGCTGAGGGTGAAGGAGGAGGAGAAGACAAACAGCCGAGGGGCCGCGTGGCCTCGGAGGTGTTTCCTCATTCTGCTCGGCGCCGTGGCGTCTTCGGGGACGCCGCTCCTACAAGACGCAGATTAGCGCTACAAAGGCAGCAGGTGTCTGCCGGCTGCCACTCGGGGGCCTAATTATCTACGGCACGGAAACTTCTCCCACGTCTGAAGGACAAATGATTCATTAGAAAGAACAACTCACCTCCGCCCGCGATCTTTGGACAATACCCAGAGTGCCGAGGGGCTCCTAACAGGCGCGCGAGTCTCGGCGGGGCGCTGCGTCATTGTCAGGCGGCGTGGCGGCCGGTTCAGAGAGCCCGTTGTGTCCGACTGATAACCAGCCGGCGTGACGAGCGGGCGGGAAAGAGACAACCGGCCGGGGTCACCGTGACCTCCGTCGGCACGGCGACGCGGCGACGGAGGAGGGAGACGGATGTAATCGGTTCAACAAGCAGACATGGCGTCCTGTGCGGTGACCAGCAGGGGGCGACTCCTTTACAGAGCGTAAAGCAGCGGGGGGCTTGAGGGGCGGAGCTACACGCTGATTAATCATCACTGTAATTAAGTTACAGTGATTCTTTGACTCGAGAGATTGTTGCTATAAAAGAGACAAACGTATTTAAATTAGGATACTCTTCCTCCTGCTGCTCCTCCTCCTCCTCCTCCGCCCGGGGAGGTGAGAAGATCCAACTTCCAGAGAAACTTGTCCTTGCTTCCGCTCTTTATGCTAAGCTAAGCTAAGCTAACCACGGCAGAGAGGTCGTTCCTTTGAAACAACAAAACCCCAGCGGCAGGAGCTCAGGGACCTCAGGGAGGTGGCGGGCGAGAGGCAATCATGACAAATGTGCAGAAGTAACCTAAACATACAGCGTATAGACACACACAGACACACACACAGAGACACACACACACAGACACACACACAGACACACACACAGACACACAGACACACACACAGACACACAAGGCATTCATCACAGACGGGAGTATTGTCAGGGAAAGTTTAATTGTGTAAACACTCTGTAACTGTCCTGTCATATCGCCTCCTCTCCGGCTCACTATCGCCTCCTCCGCTGTAATTGAATTGCTACCGTCAGTGGGGGAGGAGGGAGGAGGGAGGAGGGGGGAGAGGGGAGGAGGGGGGAGGCGAGACTCGCCTTATGAATAGAATGTGTTTCCTATCAGGCGGGTTTTGACAAATTGTGTCAGCAAGAAAAGACCAAGTGATCATTTTTCAGTTTACTGAACGATGAAGAAGAGGAGGAGGAGAAAGAGGAAGAAGAGGAGGAGGAGGAGGGAGAGGAAGAAGAGGAGGAGGAGGAGAAAGAGGAAGAAGCGAAGGAGGAGAAAAGGGGGGCAGTGTGTCTGTGTGTAGTTGTGTGTGTCTGTGTGTAGTTGTGTGTGTCTGTGTAGTTGTGTGTGTCTGTGTGTAGCTAGGGTCTCCTCCTTTCTCCCTCCCTCCCTCTCTCCTCTCCTCCCCCTTTTCTCATCCATCACCATCTTCCTCCTCTCGCTTTGATAAGAGAAGAAGACTTTTATTTTGACAGTCTCATCAGGACAATGAGCTCAAATCAAACAGCGCCCTGATAGTCTGGAGACGCCTTGATCCCGGCTTTGTCTTTCTTTCTCTCCTCTTGTCCCCCCCTCCCCCCCTCCCTCCCTCCCTCCCCCCTCAGTGATCTCCATGTGACAGGACTCCTAAGGCCTCTCTGAGCTCCCTCCTCTTCCTCTTCTGGGAACCGATCCGCAAGGGAAGTGGAAGAGAGTAAACGCAGGAGAGACAGGAGACAAGGGGGGAGTCGATAGTGAGGAAGGAAGGGAGAAAACATTAAAGGAGGGAGGAAGGGGTTAGTTATGAAGGTCATGTGACCGTGGCGTGCGTCTGCGTCGGCGCACTGGTTTCACTTCCTGGTTGTAAAGTCGAGCGTGTGTTGCAGAGCGATTCACCTCCAGGTAAGAGACGCGTAAGGGACACGCAAGGGACACGCAAGGGACACGCAAGGGACATGTAAGGGACACGCAAGGGACACGCAAGGGACATGTAAGGGACAAGTAAGGGACACGCAAGGGACACGTAAGGGACACGCAAGGGACACGCAATGGACGCGTAAGGGACACGCAAGGGACATGCAAGGGACACGTAAGGGACACGCAAGGACACATAAGGGACTCCTGCGTGTCTCTCTGAAAACGCAGAAGCATAAACTTTACTCGAACATGAAGTCCTGTCAAAGTGTCGATAAAGAGGAGAAGAGTGAACGAGAGAAAAATGAGTTTTCTCTGATATGGAAGCTGGTCTTTGTTTTGAAAGAGGTCAGAGGTCACGAGGACACTTTAACACATAATAGAGATGTGATAATAAGTAATTGTCCTCTACCCGCATAATTGCTTTTAGAGAGACAGATGTGATATAAGAAAGAGTGACAGAGAGCGTAGAGGGAGAGGGGGGGGGGGGTCTGGGGGACAGGGGGGGGGGGGGGGCATCAGGGAACATAAACAAGAAAACAAACATAAACAAACAGCACAAAGCTCAGTTTTTCCACAGAGAACCCGGGTACCTAAACGCAGCGTCAAGCTGCCACTAGTTGGACATTTACTCTGAAGACGCTCCATCACAAGACCCTGTCTCACATCCTGTCTCTCTGTCCTCACATCCCGTCTGTCTGTCCTCACATCCCGTCTGTCTGTCCCCACATCGTGTCTCTCTGTCCTCACATCCCGTCTGTCTGTCCTCACATCCTGTCTGTCCGTCCTCACATCCTGTCTGTCTGTCCTCACATCCCGTCTCTCTGTCCTCACATCCCGTCTCTCTGTCCTCACATCCTGTCTGTCCGTCCTCACATCCCGTCTGTCTGTCCTCACATCCCGTCTGTCTGTCCCCACATCGTGTCTCTCTGTCCTCACATCCCGTCTGTCTGTCCTCACATCCCGTCTGTCTGTCCTCACATCCTGTCTGTCTGTCCTCACATCCTGTCTGTCCGTCCTCACATCCTGTCTGTCTGTCCTCACATCCCGTCTGTCTGTCCTCACATCCTGTCTGTCTGTCCTCACATCCCGTCTGTCCGTCCTCACACCCTGTCTGTCCGTCCTCACATCCTGTCTGTCTGTCCTCACATCCTGTCTGTCTGTCCTCACATCCCGTCTGTCTGTCCTCACATCCTGTCTGTCTGTCCTCACATCCCGTCTGTCCGTCCTCACACCCTGTCTGTCCGTCCTCACATCCTGTCTGTCTGTCCTCACATCCTGTCTGTCCGTCCTCACATCCTGTCTGTCTGTCCTCACATCCCGTCTGTCTGTCCTCACATCCTGTCTGTCTGTCCTCACATCCCGTCTGTCCGTCCTCACACCCTGTCTGTCCGTCCTCACATCCTGTCTGTCTGTCCTCACATCCTGTCTGTCTGTCCTCACATCCCGTCTGTCAGACGATTATTAATAATCTTACAAAACGTGGGTGGAGGAGGATTCAGTAACAGGTACAAAAGTACTTCACACACACACACACACACACACACACACACACACACACACACACACACACACACACACACACACACACACACACTCTCTCTGCATGTCTCAAATTAAAAGTTGAGTCATTGGGCCTTGAGTCCCCCCCGTTATCGGCGCTGTGACAGGCCGATAGAGGAGAGGAGCGCTCCATTTGTCGTCGGGGGCCTCCCGTTATCTGAGCTCCTTTGTAAACAGCCTCCCGTCCTCGTTAAGGAGCCTAATTAGAAAACGTCTAATAATAATGGCCCGTGATTGGCCATTGTGTACTCAGGAGACCCCATTGACTGCGCCGGGCGGTTTGATAAAACTCAACCAAACGGATCATTTGGTTTTAGCAATAATCCTCCAACCTCTGAGAAAGTTCTTTGTTTGCCTCGAGTGGTTTAAAAACACACTTGTGACTCTGATTGAATTAATGTGGACTGAATCATCGTGAGAGACAAGAGCAGCGACGCAACACGTCATGTGACCAGTCACATGGTACAATTAATGAATGATTTGATGAAGATGAGCGAGGAAAGAAGTGACCACCAAGCGGACACACACACACGCACACACACGCACACACACACACACACACACACACACACACACACACACACACGCACACAGAGCTCGTCCTTGGGCAGCGTTTTAATGACATTAATTGTAGGTGACTGTAAACTTGCGTAATTATGATGAATGTGAGTGATTATGACCCCCCCCCCCCCCCCCCGTTGTGCTAATTGTGTAATTAGCAACAATAATCAGACTTATGATGTTGAAATAAGGCGACGCCGCGGATGATTAGCCGGCGAGAAGCTAATAAGTGCTTGTTTCAGAACCACCACGAGGATGCAGGTCGGGTTGGTTCCTCACGTTGTAATATTTATATATATGTGTATATAATATATATATATATATACATATATAGTGTTATTGTGAGGTACTGAAGAGCAGCTCCCTCCATCATGATGATGCCTCTGATGACATCAGCATGGGGTCAAGCAGTTTCTTTAAACACCGCCTGTCGCCGGGTTCGAAGGTCACGTTAAATAAAGATGAACTGGAGCAGCATGAGCCAACGTTACAACAAACCTGCTCAGAGTGAAGACGGAAGCTTATTTCCTTCCGATGTCGGAGGTGTCGGCTCGTCATGTTTTAAAAGTCTTTGTTGACTCGCTTCAAAAAAAGAACCTTGAACCTCATTTTGAGGGATTTTAGTCAAATTGCGTCATGTGCTTTTAAAGATGATTCCACTTAAGAGCAAGAGGGGGATGAAAGGGGAGCTTCAAAAGGAAGATCTCTCCCCTCCCTCCCTCTCCCCCCCCCTCCCTCCCTCTCCCCCTCCCTCCCTGCCAAGGTCATCTGTGTTTTAGCTCCACTCTCAATACTTTATGAGTGGAGGATGGGGTCGGCTGATGTGAAATGACGGACAGGTCAGCCTGCTTATTAACTTTAATAAAGAAGATGGTGGAGACGGTGAACTTCTGAAGGCAACGGGGCGACTTGTTGAATCCACGATGGGAGATTATCAACATGTGTCAGAAAACAGCAAGAGCAACTGGACGTAATGTGAGATCGAAAGATCACGAAAGACCTCCGGCTTCATTGAGATATCCTACAATCTCAGGGTTTACTGGTTTAAACCTGACTGACTGTTTACTGGTTTAAACCTGACTGACTGTTTACTGGTTTAAACCTGACTGACGGTTTACTGGTTTAAACCTGACTGACTGTTTACTGGTTTAAACCTGACTGATTGTTCACTGGTTTAAACCTGACTGACGGTTTACTGGTTTAAACCTGACTGATGGTTTACTGGTTTAAACCTGCCTGACGGTTTACTTGTTTAAACCTGCCTGACAGTTCACTGGTTTAAACCTGACTGACGGTTCACTGTTTTAAACCTGACTGACGGTTTACTGTTTTAAACCTGACTGACGGTTCACTGGTTTAAACCTGACTGACGGTTTACTGTTTTAAACCTGACTGACGGTTCACTGGTTTAAACCTGACTGACGGTTTACTGGTTTAAACCTGACTGACGGTTCACTGGTTTAAACCTGACTGACGGTTTACTGTTTTAAACCTGACTGACGGTTCACTGGTTTAAACCTGACTGACGGTTTACTGGTTTAAACCTGACTGATGGTTTACTGGTTTAAACCTGCCTGACGGTTTACTTGTTTAAACCTGACTGATTGTTTACTGGTTTAAACCTGACTGACGGTTTACTGTTTTAAACCTGACTGATTGTTTACTGGTTTAAACCTGACTGACGGTTTACTGTTTTAAACCTGACTGACGGTTTACTTGTTTAAACCCGACTGACGGTTCACTGGTTTAAACCCGACTGACGGTTTACTGTTTTAAACCTGACTGACGGTTTACTTGTTTAAACCTGACTGATTGTTTACTGGTTTAAACCTGACTGACGGTTTACTGTTTTAAACCTGACTGATGGTTTGCTGGTTTAAACCTGACTGATAGTTTACTGGTTTAGACCTTCCTGTTCAGTGTTATTTTCCTAACCCTGACTGACATGAGCAGCATAACAAGCAGACGACTTGTGTTCCGTCCAGCTGATCAACCGATTGATCATGATCATTGAATCATTAAAGGTGCAAAGACACCATGTGACCTCTATGAACCAACCACACTCCACACTGACGGTGGACCCCGAGTGAGAAACCCGGAGCCCCCCCCCCCCCCCCCGGTGAGGGAGGACGAGGGGAACAAAGACGCCCCGAGGAGGAGGAGAAAACGATGTCAACAAATGGACTGAGGAGGAAACACTAATGATGTGGAAACGTTTACTCGGCGTCTGGAGAGGAGGATGCTGGGAAATGAACGTTAGCGAAAACAACACAAAGTAGCAACCGCATCCTGTCGGCCGTTGTCCTTAGAAACCGGCCCTGCAGGAGGAGGAGCAGCACTTCCTTCTTCCTGGAAGTCCTTCCTGCCCCGACGATCTCGGAGTGAGCTCCTCTTTCAGTCCAGAGTGACAGCTGAGCTAAGGCCCGCCCCCTCCCGGGAGGCGCTCAGGGATTCACGCCGGCCCTCCTCCTCTCCTCCTCCAGACTGAATTAACATGAAAGCACATCCATGAATCCTAATCGCGCCTCCTTCCGTGGTCACATGATCACTTGGGATAACTCCTTCACATACATACATGCCCCCCCCCCCCCCCCCGCCCCCCGTCCCCGTCTTTTCTCTTTCCTTTGGACAAATTAACATTGCTAAGCACTCATAGACATTCAAACACGTCCCAACATCCCCGGCCTCCCCTCCCTCCCTCCCCTCCCTCCCAGCCTCCCGGCCTCCCCTCCTTCTCCTCCTCCTCTCAGACAAATTAACATGGCAGAACAAACACCTTTGCCCCCCCCCTTTCTTTCTCTCTCCCCCGTCAAATTAACTTGGGCAATCACAAAGACATTTAGACCTCTCTGTCCCTCTCTGTCTGTCCCCCCCTCTCCCTCTCTCTCTCTCTCTCTCTCTCTGCATTGAGGAAACACGGCTCTATCTTTCAGATCTCCTCCTTATCCTCCTCTGCAGACATATTGACATTGACTGCTGATGGGGGGGTTTGGGGGGAGGGTTTGGGGGGAGGAGGGGAGGAGGGTCGAGATGCTCAACTCAAGTTAGAACTTTTTTTTTTTCCAGAAAGTCAAAGAACAGAAAAAAAGAACAAGAAACCTCAAACGTGGAACTCCAATTAATTGGAAGCGGCTCCTCAGCCGTCGCCGGCGCCAATCAGCCGGGAACAAAATCCGCGGCAGATCTAATTACCGCGGCGTCTCCGAGGACCCCGGCCGGCCGCCCAGCCAAACCCCCCCACCTTGTTTGAACAGGCTGATGAACTGAGGGACTCGATGGATATCAAGTCATTTTGTTTAATTTATAAATGGATTTTGCTCCTAATACTTAAATTACCATCAGCGTGAGGGAGGGAGGGAGGGAGGGAGGAGCACAACGAGGAGAGAGGAGGTGAGGAAAAGGAGGGATGGGAGAAAAGAAGGTGCTACACTTGTTTGTGTTTAATAAAGATGGTCAAATACTCAGTTGACCTTTCGTCCCTCCTTCCCATTCATGACCTTTCCTTTCATCTCTCCTTCGTCCTCTTCGTCCTCTTTCATCTTCCCTGAGACCATTTGGCTCTTTTCTCTCTCTTCTTGGTTTTTATGGTGATACACGAGTCATGCAGACGCCCCTCGCTCACTCCCTACCTGGCTCCGGCGTCTCCGAGGGCGAGGAGGAGGAGGCGGAGGAGGCCCCGTCCTCGTTGACGTTCCCCTGGGACAGGGACAGGCCTCGGCCCGGGGGCAGCTTCATGCCGAGCTGCTCCGCCATCTCCACGTGGTCTCCAGGGTGGACGTAGTCGAAGACGCTGCTGCCCGTCAGCTCCACCTGCGGGGACAAAGGGGCGGGACTTCGTCAGTCCTCCACCTACGGGATCACGGGTCACTAACTAGCAATATTTGTCCTCCTCTTTATCTAATCAGACTTTTACTCTCTTCATGCATCTTCCAGCTTCCTCCTCCTCCGCCTCCTCCTCCTCCACCTCCACCTCCTCCTCCACCTCCACCTCCTCCTCCTCCTCCACCTCCTCCTCCTCCTCCACTAATTTGTCCCTCAGCGAATTTTCATTCTCATGGAAATAGATAAATAAGCTTCCTCTTCCCTTCACCTTAAAGACTCTCATTAGCGCCGATGGAAGCGGATTTGTCTTTGTTCGTTGGGGACGAGACGAGGGAGCGCCGCCAAAACCGCAACGTCGTGCTACACAATCACACAGCGCGCACAAACAGCATGGAGCTTATAAACACTTTTGTTTAATTAAAAAACACAATTAACTGCACGATTTTCCACGGGATCACGTGAGCGACCTGTTGGTCGTTTTAACATAAAACACGTGCGTGCTAATCTGGCTATGTGCTGCACGGTTGTGTGTGTGCGTGTGTGTGTGTGTGTGTGTTGAGTTTTTGGGGGTCCACTGGGACAAAGAGGATTACATGGGTGTAATCCCTTTAATAAGAAATCCCTTTAAGGCAATTT
>NC_135703.1:830000-837500 GCF_964276395.1 Gasterosteus aculeatus
GAAGCTCGAGGTACAGGTACAGGTGTCCAGGCAACCTGTCTGCTTACTTCACTCAATATTAGCAAGTGGTGGGAAAAAGAGCTCGCAACGTCCCACTGCTTTGACCCGCAATGTGCCAACAGAGGACCGCTAGGACACTACTGGCTCGAGGGAAGACGCAGGTCTCATTCAAGCAGCAGGTGGAGCCCGAGGACACCAAGTCTCCAGCAGGACATCAGGACCATGCAGGTCCTAAGACCGAGAAGGTCCCAGAAGGCCTCCAGACCAGCACAAGATCAGACTGCACGCTGCAGCTAGAGACGCGTTGGACGTGTGAGACACAGCAGGAGAAGAACTGAAGGACATGTGCACGAGAGACAAAAAAGGCTTTAAGTTTGAAAGAGTCAACATGCTGTTTAGACGTAAACGGTTGTTTACATCTAGTAGCCACAAGTACGAAAAGAGTCGCCGACCACAACGTCGTCATGGTCACATGACACAAAGTGGTGCCCTGTTTAAAGGTTGTGTCGGTAACTGTGTTTGTTTGTGTGGTTTGTCCGTGTTATTTTATTTTGTGTGACCAGGCCACTAAACGCATACTCTGGTGAGGACTCGTTCTCCCAGGACCCTCAAGGCCCCACCAGACCACGCTCTTCTTCTCCACGTTGGTCGTGAGGAAGATGGCCGACAACGCCGGCAGAAGAACGCTAGCGGGATGAAGGTCCGATGGAGGAGGTTAGCGGGCGGCCCGGTTATTGGAGGCAGAACTGGGGACAGAAGCAGAGCGGCGGCTTGAAGGTCACGTCGCCTCAGTGACCCGGAGGACGAGAAGACGACAAGCAAAGGAAACGCTCACGAGGACGACCAGCGTTTCAAAATAAAGGCGCTGTACAATAAAAGCCCTCCACTGAAAGAAACGTATTCCGCCCGCTGATATGAAGAAGAAGAAGAAGAAGAAGAAGAAGAAGGAAACAAGTTGTTGTAGAGCATCTGCAGTGGAATCAATATTATAGTAAATCAACATCAGAGGTTCTGATAAAAAAACGCAAGACATACAACCTTCTCAGTGTGTGTGTCAGTCTGTGTGTGTCGTCAAATAACTCATTTAAACATCTTCAGCATCAAAGAGAGAAATCAGAGCATCATCAGAACCCACCGAACAACAAGAATCAATGACTGTGTGTTTGTGTGCGTTTGTGTGAGTGCGGTTGTGTGTGTTTGTGTGTGTTTGTGTGAGTGCGGTTGTGTGTGTTTGTGTGTGTTTGTGTGAGTGTGTTTGTGTGTGTTAGCAGCAGCATTCAGCTCAGTCTCTTGTTTTATTTGTCCTTAATTTACTATAAATGGGAATGTGTGTGTGTCTGCTTCTCACATGTTGGTACTGTTTCCACTGAGGACAGCGATGGTGTGTGTGTGTGTGTTTGTGTGTATCTGTGTGTGTATGTGTGTGTGTGTGCGTGTGTGTTTGTGTGTATCTGTGCGTGTATGTGTGTGTGTGTGCGTGTGGCTACTGGCCAATTAATTGAGCAGTGATTGGAATGCGTCACTGCAGCCCGCTGTGAGGCCTGACCAGGCTTTAAATGCACACACACACACACACACACACACACACACACACACACACACACACACAGTGGTGTTCCCTCAGGATCTCCATTCAGCTGCTGTGACCTTGAAGAACACAAACATCCCTTTCTTTGTTTGGCTTTTACTTCCTTTAAAGTCTCTGCAGCTTCTCTGACTCCACCTTCCTATGTGTCTCTGACTCCACCTCCCTATGTGTCTCTGACTGCACCTCCCTATGTGTCTCTGACTCCACCTCCCTATGTGTCTCTGACTGCACCTTCCTATGTGTCTCTGACTCCACCTCCCTATGTGTCTCTGACTCCACCTTCCTATGTGTCTCTGACTCCACCTTCCTATGTGTCTCTGACTCCACCTCCTATTTGTCTCTGACTCCACCTCCCTATGTGTCTCTGACTCCACCTTCCTATGTGTCTCTGACTCAGCCTCCTTATGTGTCTCTGACTCCACCTTCCTATTTGTCTCTGACTCCATCTTCCTATGTGTCTCTGACTCCACCTCCCTATGTGTCTCTGACTCCACCTTCCTATGTGTCTCTGACTCCACCTCCTATTTGTCTCTGACTCCACCTTCCTATGTGTCTCTGACTCCACCTCCTATTTGTCTCTGACTCCACCTTCCTATGTGTCTCTGACTCCACCTCCCTATGTGTCTCCGACTCCACCTTCCTATGTGTCTCTGACTCCACCTCCTATTTGTCTCTGACTCCACCTTCCTATGTGTCTCTGACTCCACCTCCTATTTGTTTTTGACTCCACCTTCCTATGTGTCTCTGACTCCACCTCCCTATGTGTCTCTGACTCCACCTCCTATTTGTCTCTGACTCCACCTTCCTATGTGTCTCTGACTCCACCTCCCTATGTGTCTCTGACTTTTCTCTTTTATTCCATCTTTCTTTTTGTTTTTGACCCCACCTTTATTTCTGCTGACATTGTTCTAATGTTCTTAGGAAATTAGTGATAATTCTAGTATTTAATATTTTTAGAGGAGGAGAACAATAAAAAAACTATTCCGGGATCAAACTCCTGAAGCCTGAAGGTGGATCGTTACAAAGAGAATAATAATGTCAGTGGTTGATTAATAAAGTTATAAATCATGAGGTGGGATCAATAATAAGAAGAGTAGATATGATGATATTCATTAAATATTAACAGGTAAAAAATTTTAACCAGATGAAGTTTCAAACAGAGCCGGAGGAGTTAATTCATGATGAATGTCTTTAATGCTCCTTCTTCGTGTGTATTTATCGGCGTAGTTGTACTTTTTGTATCCGCCTGCTGCACTTTCAACACGCAATAATCCATTAGAAAAGTCTCCATGAACCCTCGTGTTTAAACGCCAAAGGACCGCGTCACCAAGCCAGACGCGGGCTGGTCCTCCGTCGCCACGGCAACGGCCGCCGCATCTCCGTACCAAAAACCGGCGCCTGTCGGCCGCGTCTGGTCGTGTATGAGTTGTCTATTAGGTCGGGATTTAGGGAACACGAGCCGTACTGTATATCGGGAAGCGATCTGAGAGGCGCTCCGCTATCTCAAATGAATGTTTGTTTTCAATTTCACATCCCGGCTGATTTCCGTCTGGATCGCGGCACCGAGTGTGTGTGTGTGTGTGTGTGTGTGTGTGTGTGTGTGAGGGGATAAGGAAGTGAGCGTGTTTTATTTATCATTGATGCGTTCAGCAGCAGCCTGAATATCAGCACAAACGTTGTATAATTGAATAAATGTGTGTTGTGTCAAAACATATTATGACATGAAATATCATTTATTAAAGTTCTACATCGGCGGTTTATTTCATTTACATGAAGTTTTGGGAGTCAGATGAAAGGAAAACGCGCTACAGGACAACCTCCATAAATGATGGATCCTATATTTCCCATGATGCACTTCTCATCCTTCCACCACTTCACACGGACACTCGGTAACATTTCTGGTTAAGCAGCAAACTGGGAACATTTCCCTTCAGGTTCAAGTGCGTTCTGGAGAACCTCTCATTCCACCACGGGGTCTCAGGTCCCGCTTCTCCTGGGCCCTCCAGCAATGCATTGTGGGTCGTTCATGAATCTCCTCTGTTGGTTCTGTGGAGACGACGCTTCTGAACTGTGCTCATGTTTCATGTGCAGGAAGAGCCTTAAATACACGACGTAAGTGTGTGTGTGTTGTGTGTGTAGTGGCAGAGACGGCTGTGTGTCTGAGGCGTGATGTGTTTGTTGACGTTGTGTGTGTGTGTGTGTGTGCGTCTCCCTATCGGTTAGACAAGTCATTATTCTTGGCTGACAGCGCTCAGCTCGGCTCCTCTGCCAGGTAATGAATTCTCCTCCAGATAAAGAAAAATAAAAATCATCTTTAATTTCTCCGCCTCGCCGCTGTGTAAACTCTGATTCTTTTTTCCGCCCGGGTGCGTTGGATTCGCCGCCCCGCCGCTCCCTGCCAGACGGCCTTACGAGCCGAGAGATGATGGCGATGATGACGGCGATGGCGAGAAGCAGGCGCGGATGAAGGAGACGAAATATGACGGATAAACGGAGGCTTTGGACACTTTTTATTAAAATGTAAATTGTGATGCCGCTTAAAAAACAGAGAAGGCTGATAAAACAAGACGGAGCACATGTGCTATTCAACACGGATGTGATGGTTTCTAATCAGTTGAACATTAACATTCGGCTGCTTTGCTGCAGCCAATTAATTCAGAATGATCCATCGCTCACATTATCGCTTTTATACACGGAAACGTCTCTAATTTGGAACGTTGATGATGAACGTAATTAAAAAATATTTTGACTAACAGCTTATTCTTTATTCTTCAGAGGCAGAATGAGCATTTTAATGGCGGCTTCATGTTGTAGTTTAAGTCTTAAAAAGCGAACGCTGACTTTTAGTGTGAGACGTAAACGTAACAAAGCGTTGGATTTGGTCTCACGTGATAAAAATAAAAAAGTTGTGCGCTTTGTTAACTTGAAGTCTGACTGAGACCATAAACTCGTGTTTATTCACCAGTAAACACTGCAGTCATTTCCTCACAGAGGAGTCGCCCCCTGCTGGTCACTGCAGAAACACACAAGAGACAATGAGAGGACGTGAGGACACACACACATAGACACGCACATACCCAACACACACAGACACACACAGAGGTCCCCAATGTGTGCTGCGTTTGTTTTATGCACCATCTGCTCCCCACAGCCCCGTTGCAGTGAAACGCTACCAGTGCAGGCGAGGGACAAAAAGGACGCATCACTTGTCTGAGAAGGGACGGGCTGACGTTTAGAGACACGTCCTCGTGTCCCCGCCGATCGATGCCGCAGCTAAAAACACTCATATAGAAACCAGAAATAAATTGGATTTTCTGTCTGTTGTTTAAATGATTTCATCAGCTGGTTGTGTGTCTGTGTGTGTGTGTGTGTGTGTGTGTGTGTGCGTTGTCCCTTGTATACTTATGTCCATCATTACAGCACAGAGTGTGTGGTCATTGAGAAACATGAGCTGTTTCACTGCTCCTGTCTCTGCCCATGTGTTCCATTAGAAACCCCATCGATCCACACGTGCACACTCGCACACGTGCACACTCGCACACGTGCACACTCGCACACGTGCACACTCGCACACGTGCACACAGGTAGTGTAAAGCATGATAAGTCAGCTGACCTTTATTCTGTAGTTATGAGGCTCTTAATCCATCGGTGTGTTGAACCAACTCTAACCAGCAGGGGTCCGTTTCAAGTAGCAGGTTTAACAAACTCTGACTTGATTCATCCTGAGATAAAACAGCTGTTCAGAGTCGGTTCAGTCAACTCGGAGTCGGTTGACTCAGAGTTGAGCGCGTGCAGCACCACAGTATGAAGGCAGCATGAATGGAGCCACGATACTACGAGTTGCCATGACAACCACAAACAATATATTCACCTGCACATATTAATGCGAGCGCACGAGTATGAACCCGTGATTAGACAGAAAACGCCGCTGCTGCAGCGAAAGACAGAGAAACGGCGTAAGTAGTCATCTGGAAATGACAACACATCTAAACCAATATTCATCAATTCTTCACCGACAGGATCGTCCAGAAAAGAAACCTGAGCGATTACGGCGTTCCACCAAATCAGAAGGATCTTGGTTAGTTTGGCAAGACGGCTTTAAAACATACAAGAAGGCTCCGTAACGCGAGACATCATGTATAAACACACACTATTTATCAGCACGTTGGATCCAGATTCTCACACACACGCACACACACACAGACACACACCGGGGCTTTAAAGCAGACTTGTGCACAGATCCCTCTTTTAAAAACGGACATCAATTTATCTGTTTTCTGCATTTGAGGTGCAGGATTCATGCAATCTATCAGGGTTAGAGAGCAAACGGCACACACACACACACACACACACACACACACGCACACACACGCTAAGCCAGCGGTGGTCACATCCAGTTATGCTGACATGGCCGAGCATCTGCTCGCAGGCTGCAGGTTGACACCCATTTGCACTTAAATGAGTGGATTTAAGTGGCGCTCGGCCACATGTGATCCCAATGTCTTTATCCTGCATCACACCCGGGGGGGAGAAAGGGAGAGATAAGTGGGGAGAAAGAGTTATAACAAGACAGAAATGGAAGTGTAATGAGAGAGAGATGAGGGGGGGGGGGGGGGGGCGTCAGCGGCTGGGTTCCAATACTCTCAACACCAAACTTCACCCACAAACTCAGAAAGACAAAAACTACAATAACTCTTGTCTTGTTTCCATCCTCCGTCTCCCCCTTTTCTCCTCACCCAGTTCACCCTCCCTCCTCCCTTCATTCTGTTCCATTAAGCTGCTCTCCTCTTCTCCACATCCCCTCCCACTCTCCTCCTCCTCCTCGTCTCCCATCCCAGCTTTGTCCCTCCTCCTTCTATCCTCCTCTTCCTCTTGTCCTCATCGCTCCTTTAAACATCTGCCCCCAGAAGTTCCTTTTAAGTTTATCTCATCTCTTCTCCCCCCCTTCCTCCCCATTTTCTCTCCTTCCTCCCCCTGCCCTCCCCCTCACAACCAGAATCTCCTCCTCCACCGTTCCCTTTGCATCTTCCCCCCCCCCCCCCCTGCCCCCATCGAGTCCTTCCCCTCCGGCTCCACCTCCTCTCATCTCCCGATACCCCCCCTGAATAATCTACCCTCCTCTTCCAGGTGTTCTGCAGGGATAAAGGATTGATGAAGCCATCAACTCTCTGCTCTTGACATTTACAAACCCCCCCTCCCCCCCTCTCTCCCACTCCCCTCCCCCCCTCCCCCCCTTATCTCTCTGCACCCCCTCGCTTGCTGCTCGCCGACCACATCATTAAGACCCAGTAATTAGGCCTCGTTTGTAAAGCCGGTGTAAATAAAGGGCCGTAATGGTCGGATATCACTCACAGGGGGGGGGTGTGTGTGTGTGTGTGTGTGTGTGTGTGTGTGTGTGTCTGTGTGTGTGTGTGTGTGTGTCTGTGTGTGTGAGTAAACACGCAGGTTTTAAGACTGAAACAAAAAGGTCCAACAGAGGAGAACACAGGAGAAAGGAGGACTTACTTCAAGGTTACCTGAAGCACCACACCTGGAGATGCCTCCAGGCCTCCTCCTCCAGGTGGAGACCTGGAGCCTCCTCCAGACCTCCTCCTCCAGGTAAAGACCTGGAGCCTCCTCCAGACCTCCTCCTCCAGGTGGAGACCTGGAGATGCCTCCAGACCTCCTCCTCCAGGTAAAGACCTGGAGCATCCTACAGACCTCCTCCTCCAGGTGGAGACCTGGAGCCTCCTCCAGACCTCCTCCTCCAGGTAGAGACCTGGAGCCTCCTCCAGACCTCCTCCTCCAGGTAGAGACCTGGAGCCTCCTCCAGACCTCCTCCTCCAGATGGAGACCTGGAGCCTCCTCCAGACCTCCTCCTCCAGATGGAGACCTGGAGCCTCCTCCAGACCTCCTCCTCCAGATGGAGACCT
>NC_135703.1:842500-860000 GCF_964276395.1 Gasterosteus aculeatus
GGTTCAAGTAACGTGAGTCCGAGACAGTTAACAATTTGACAGACAAGCTCTGAATGTTGTTTGACCTTTCTGACGATGACATCATGGCGTGTGAGACAAGTTTGGGTCTGAAGGCTGACGACTATATTTCATAATTGCCAAAAACAACTAAGTTACATATGTGAACGTTACCAACATTAAGACGTGAGTTCTTCATCATCACACTGAAATACACACACACACACACACAGACACACACAGACAGGCTCAATACCAACGTATTAACACCTCCAAGGTCGACCTGTCCACCTCCATGATGGACGCCTGTCTCTATTAACCCGACCCGCTGAGAGTGAACCAATTGAGACGCACAGGTCGTTATCAAGCCGACACGCGAGGTACAATGAAGTGTCCCCGACACACACACACACACACACACAGACACACACCAACAGGAATAAAATATGCGTCGTCGCTCGCTGCACAAATCAAACAGCGTCAGACGAGCTGATGAGATTTGAAATGAGCCTTAATTTGTTGGGAGTTGTCTTTGGTAATGATGGTGGAGAGAGGGACGGGAGACAGAGACAGACGGGTCCAGGGCTCACCTGTGACAGTCCCAGGTAGATGGAGACGGTCTCAGAGATGTACAGGAAGCGTCCCTCCTTGTTCAGTGCAAAAACAAACCCGTCCAGAGACTGAAAGCAGAGAAAGAAACGTTTAATTGACACACACGTGATAATAAAGCGCTGCTTTAACGTATCACCAGGCCTCTGGTGATACGTTACATTTCATTAGTATCATTAGTATCTCATCTCATTAGTATCATTAGTATCTCATCTCATTAGTATCATTCAGTTAAAACATCTCGAGGTTCCGATGCTTCTGAACCACGAGAGGAACTCAGACACAAGTCTTTTTGTCTCTAAGGTGTCTGGAGACGATATTTACCTGAGATCAGCTGACTGGTCATGTGACCTGTGATCTCAGGAGCGCTGCAAAGTCACATGACTGGAGTACTGTGCAGCATTGCATTGTGGGATTGGTAGAAGCAGGATGAGAGCATTTCTACACTCAAATCACACAGGAGAGAGAAAATACACACATCTGCAACAGTGGAAGTACTGTATACTTCCATAGTACTGCAATACTACACAGGAGGTCTGATAGCATCAGATATGTAGACAGGTAGGTCTAGTACACACACACACACACACACACACATCAAGGTGTGTCTAATGCTGTACTTATAAGACTAGCACGGCGCAACATCGACTTCAGGAGCGAAATCACACACACACACAGACACACACACACAGACACACACAGATCAGAGCGTGTCTAATGCTGTCGTAATGTGAAGATCATGGCAGAACACTCGACTCCTTGAGCACAAGACACTGATTCAAACACACAGACGCACACACACACACAAAAGCACTAATACTCCTGAGGTCGGGCAGGTTAATTACATGTGGTTCCCTGCTGTTGCTGCTGTCGATACGCCGGTGCTGTGTGTGTGTGTGTGTGTGTGTGTGTGTGTGTGTTATCCACTCTATACGTATGCAGGGCTGCATCCCCTGTTATCTGTCAATATTAATTGTTTGAGAGAGAGCGAGAGAGGAAGAAGAGAAGATAAAAAAGGCCAATTAAATATCTGTATGTTAATATTATAGGAAGCATATTACACAGGAGATGCCACACACACAAATACACACCCTGTGGTTTAAGGCAACGCTGCAACACAACATAAATCCGCATATTTCATGTTTTATCTCAAATAAAATTCCTGTTGATTCTAGTGAACTAATCTGAACACAGCAGGAAGGAACATGACATTTTACAGGGCTTTTATTTTGATAGTCCACGTTGGAATGTTCAGTATGAGCCAAACTCTGAGGTGGTTTGCTTTTATTTTGGAACTAGATTCGTTGGAAACTTACTCATAAGTTGGACTAATTATTCACGCAATTATTAAAAAAATGTATTTTAAAGTAGGATTTTCATAATAATTTGTTTGATTTACTATATATTATTGATTTACGTAATTGCATTCAATTGTGTAGTTTTTTGACTTATTCAATAAAATAAACAAACTTTCACCAAATAGACTCTTATTTTGAAGTCAGATTGATCTTTGAAAAAGTGTTAATTTCTTGTGTGTTTGTCTTACTAACATGTATCATTAATTTAGTTATGTTTTTATTTATTATTAACAGACTGCCCGACTTATTTAATGAAGTGAATACATTTCATTTTTTCAGCTTTTTTCACATTTTTGCCCGGGGAGCAATTAGGGGTTTGGTGTCTTGCTCAGGGACACTTCAACATGGAACAAGGGGCAGCCTGGAATCGAACCACCAACCTGTACTGTTTACATGCATTCATCTGGAAGAAACCTCTGATACAGTCCTTCATAGTAGTTCAAGAAAAGAAAGATCAGCGACTATGACGACCCAGTACAGTAAAAGTACAACAATCCCCTCGGCCGTGTAGCAGAGGAAAATGAAAATATGATAAATAGGTAATTGGTAGTTCAGCCAGTGGATCTCCGCTAGAGGTCGGCGGAGGGTTGTGAGACGCACAAAGGTCGGTGTAGGGCGGTGTAGCTGACACGCTCTGAATCACCGAGGAGCCGGAGAGCCCTCCTCAACCGGTTTTATACGGCAGGTTGAGATGGAGATGAGCAGTGAAGCTGTGGTTGTTCACAGCTAAGAGGGCGGAGGGCTGGTGGAGGTTTATTAGACGAGGAGCATGTTTCATGAGTCGGATCGCTGTGACCTGCTGGACAGAGGACGACAATAACCTGCAAACTGTCCACATCTCTAGATTCTGGAGAGTGAAGGAGCTTCACGTGTTAAAGCTGCATCCTGTGTAGTGACCAGCAGGGGGCGACTCCTCTGCTCCCATAGACGTCTATGAGGAAATGACTCTACTTCTCTGTAGTGACCAGCAGGGGGCGACTCCTCTGCTCCCATAGACGTCTATGAGGAAATGACTCTACTTCTCTGTAGTGACCAGCAGGGGGCGACTCCTCTCTAAACATGAGTTTATGTCTCAGTCTCTAGTTTCAAGTCTTCTTCAACACAACATGATGTTCATTTAGTGACTGATGGTCCATTCAGAGTCAAACAGACCATAAAGCAGGGGACGCTTTAGGGCGGGGCTACACGCTGATTGACAGGTCTCTAGTAGACCATAAAGCAGGGGATATTTTAGGCTATAAGGTCCCTCGTGAAAACAATCAGAGCAGAGCGAGATGAACCCGTCTCCTCCCATGAGCAAACATTCCACCTGATGGTGGGACCAGTGGAACCAGCAGGAAGCAGCAGTGAGCCCAGAACCCACTGACCAGCCCGCTGGGTGGGATACTGGTTGCATTACCTTTGTTGTATTTCCATTATTTGCATATTATAAGCACACGCGTTTGTGTGTGTGGTTAGTGCACATGACTACATGTGTGTGTGCTTGAATGGTTTTAATGGTTTATTGTGTGTGTGTGTGTGTGTGTGTGTGTGTGTGTGTGTGGCATGCAGACAGCAAACGTCACACACGCACACAGGTTAATAAAGCCGCACACCAACATGCTCACAGACTCTCCTCTGACACACACACACCTTTTGTGTGTTTGTGTGTGTCTTTATCACAGCGTCTGACCGCCTCACAGTAATTATGCTAATTGCCTGGATGCCCTTGCCTTTATTTATGCACAGCTACTAAGATAAATAAAAGGAAATTGCTTTGGATCTAACTGTATTCATTTCAGCATGCTAACTAGGACGCTAACGCCTGTGTGTGTGTCTGAGGGGGGGGGGCACAGATTTGTTTACCCTTCACAAATTCTGCAGGTAATTGCAATTTTGATTGTACACTTATTTATTTCCTTCTGTGTGTGGATGGATGGTATTGGTGTGTGTGTGTGTGTGTGTGTGTGTGTACAGACTGACAGAGGCGCCTCCTCACAGCGCGTTGATGTCATTTCAGCATCATTTATAACAGTTGGAGCCGTAAATTAAGCGGCTAAATATTTTCTTAATCAAAGTGAAGTTGTTGGTGAACGTGTCCGACTCACACGTGAGACGACGACGTTTCATCGTGAGACACGTTTCCACACGCGTGAATGAGTGACATCGTCAGTGCTGCGAGGGTCACAACAGTTTGACGCTTCCCCTCCTGCTCCTCAGAGGACACACACACACACACACACACACACACACACACACACACACACACACACCGAGAGGAGTCCACAGAGAGCACACACACACACACACATACACACACCGAGAGGAGTCCACAGAGAGCACACACACACACACACACACACACACACACAAATGTCTAAATCTGGGCGTTTAGACAGCTAAAGAAAGAATTGCGATTGATTAGTGGGCGCTGCTGAATGGCTCCCTCCCTCTGCCTCCACCCCCACAGATTACTGCATCGATCGCCCTCACACACACAGACACACACACACACACACACACACACACACACACACACACACACACACACACAACAGATGAGGCTATTTTTTAACCACTGGGTTTAAATGTTACTGTCCAGCTCTCTGGCTTCTAATGACAAATGTAAAAGTAGACTGTGTGTGTGTGTGTGTGTGTGTGTGTGTGTGTGTGTGTGTGTGTGTGTGTGTGTGTGTGTGTGTCAGAGACAAAGAGAACAAATTAATCGCAAAAGGGAGAGAAAATAAGAGGAGGGGGGTCGTGATATCTACGAAACAACACATTAAGAACCGAGGAAACAAAGAACAACAAATGACTCTAAATCCACGTGTGGCCAAAAGCAATTTATCCTCATAAAACAGATCAGAACGTCACATTAAAACCTCTTCTTCTAATGTTGAGAAGAATAAATATGATGAGAAACAAGAAAGAAAGGAAGGAAGTGCTTGAAAAAAACACTAAAAGAAGAATAACGTGAGAAGCGAGGTCAAAATAAAGGACCAGAAAGAGAAATAGGGGGAAAGGAAGGAGGAAGAGAAGAGTTGATGTTGCCTTCAGGGGCTCCTCCGAGAATCAGACACATGAGATCGTGAGGGTGAAACCCGCTTAAAGGTGAATGTTAACATTAATATCCACATCCATCACGTGACAGAATGTAATCTCTAGTTTCTCCAGCAGGAGGATGTGTGATAAGAGGCGGCGGCGTTAATAAAGCATCGCATATGGCTCAGTACGGAGCAACCCCCCCGACCCCCCCACTCAGCTCGCAGATGACACGTTAGCAGCGGGTGGAAGGCGTGTAATGCACCCGGGACAACAAAGCTGCTGCAAACAAAACACTCGCTTGTATTTATTTCCTACGGCTGCTTCCCTTTTTTTCACAATGAAGGTCTGCAAAGTGACGACGAAGTTTAAAACTGACATTCTGCTCTTTAAAATGGGGACGAATCATAGATGTCAATTTATTTAATGGACATCTATGGTATCGTTTACCAGGAGTGTTTAATAAAGTAAAGTGTGTTATTGTCAGCTTCATGAGTTAAAGCTGCATCCTCTGTAGTGACCAGCAGGGGGCGACTCCTCTGCTCCCATAGACGTCTATGAGGAAATGACTCTACTTCTCTGTAGTGACCAGCAGGGGGCGACTCCTCTGCTCCCATAGACGTCTATGAGGAAATGACTCTACTTCTCTGTAGTGACCAGCAGGGGGCGACTCCTCTGCTCCCATAGACGTCTATGAGGAAATGACTCTACTTCTCTGTAGTGACCAGCAGGGGGCGACTCCTCTGCTCCCATAGACGTCTATGAGGAAATGACTCTACTTCTCTGTAGTGACCAGCAGGGGGCGACTCCTCTGCTCCCATAGACGTCTATGAGGAAATGACTCTACTTCTCTGTAGTGACCAGCAGGGGGCGACTCCTCTGCTCCCATAGACGTCTATGAGGAAATGACTCTACTTCTCTGTAGTGACCAGCAGGGGGCGACTCCTCTGCTCCCATAGACGTCTATGAGGAAATAACTCTACTTCTCTGTAGTGACCAGCAGGGGGCGACTCCTCTGCTCCCATAGACGTCTATGAGGAAATGACTCTACTTCTCTGTAGTGACCAGCAGGGGGCGACTCCTCTGCTCCCATAGACGTCTATGAGGAAATGACTCTACTTCTCTGTAGTGACCAGCAGGGGGCGACTCCTCTGCTCCCATAGACGTCTATGAGGAAATGACTCTACTTCTCTCTTGATTTATTCCCTCAGTAAACATTGTAAACATGAGTTTATGTCTCAGTCTCTAGTTTCAAGTCTTCTTCAACACAACATGATGTTCATTTAGTGAATTATGGTCCATTTAGAGTCAAACAGACCATGAAGCAGGGGACGCTTTAGGGCGGGGCTACACACTGACTGACAGGTCTCTCCCAGAGGCGTATAGACGGAATCTCCTCTTCCCTGTTTGGACGGAGACAAACTGACGGATTGAAACGGAGCCGTCAGGTAAAAGTCATTTGACGCGACGCCGCTCGCCGTAGGTCAGAAATAGGAGAGTTTGAACTTCCTGTTGGCAAGTTGAACTGCTTCCTGTCCAGCTAATGTACTGACAAGGCGGCATCAAGAGCCGGCTGACATTCTCCAGGCAAAGGTCAACACACACACACACACACAAACACAAACAAACAATCATGCAAACACACACAGCGTCCTGCTATCATCGCCAAGTCCAAAAGGTCAACTTCCCGCTGATTGGCGATAGAACTATCAAATGAACCAACCCGGAGCCAGGAGGACACAGGATGAGGCTCTGGTGGGGGAGAGATGGAGAGAGGGGGAGAAAGAGAGGGTGGGAGGAAGGACAGTGAGTGAGGAAGAGGAAGATGCGGGCAGGTCAACATGTCAATAAAGGAGAGAGGAGGGAGAGCTGTGGGTGAGACGGGAGGAAGGGGACGGTTGAGAAAGGTCAACAAATATTGGCAGGATGGCGATTAGAAGGTAACAGTAGAAGAAGAAATGATTTAACGAGACATCCGTCAACGCTGACGTATGAGATATAAATATCATCACTGGAGGAACTTCAATTTAATTTTGGGATGAACTCATTAATTGTCAATACGGGACCATGTGTTTTCCTCCCACGAAGAGGAACTCAAGCTCCAGACGGGAAGAAAGTATTTTCAAAATAAACCTCGATCTTCACAGAAAACTACTGAGATTTAGTTTTTAAAAATATGTGACGTGAAGATTTAAAACACTTGTTTGAATAAAATATATGGAGGAAGGTACAGAGAGAGAGAGAGATAACAGCATCACAGGGATATTGCACTCTCAGAACTGTCGCTGCTCCTCGTTTTTAATCAAAAGCAACAATCGACAAGTTGACAGGTGACCAAAAGACACACACACACACACACACACACACACACACACACGCGCGCACACACACACAAACACACACAGCCCTGGAGTAATAATTCCACTCTTCCAGTTATTGCTCAAAGCTCAATATCACTTTAATTCCCTGAAGAGGTGTGTGTGTGTGTGTGTGTGTGTGTGTGTGTGTGTGTGTGTGTGTGTGTGTGTGTGTGTGTGTGTGTGTTTGTCTCTTAGAGGTCCAGGACTGACCACAACTCCCTCTCTCTCTCTCTCTCTGTTGTGTTTCAGTGGCCGTTTACTGCAGATATTAGAACATTTCTATCAATGAAGAGACTAAAATCTTCATCCTCAAACACAAGGACTCTGTTGATCCACTTGACTCTAAAGATTCCTCAACAGACTTCAAAGAAACTTCTTTTTCCTTCAAATGAAGCCAGAGCTTCATTTGACTCCTCTGGTCCCATAGACGTCTATGAGAAAATGACTCTACTTTGCTTGATTTATTCCCTCAGTAAACATTGTACACAGGAGGGGATGTAGGGGACGCTTTAGGGCGGGGCTACAGGCTGATTGACAGGTCTCTACAAGAGGCGTCCCTAGGTCCTCCTATACGGTCACTTCCTGTCCACAGTATCTTCTTTCAGCCTTGAGTTCTTTGTCTTTGTTCTATTAACATCAACTCTTCCATCTATTGTCTTTCACTTCCTGTTCTGTGTATGTGCGTCCCGGCTCGCTGTCAGACATGAAGATGGTTATTGATCGGTCGACTTGTTCATCCAGACGGACATTGACACACACACACACACACACACTGAGACAGACACACGGTCTTACGGCTCCTTTAATCTCTTCTTCTCTCATCTCTGGTCTATTAGTTTTTACAGACTATGATCACGTTGATCAACAGCTTATCAGTGTTTATCATTTTCATGATAACTTTTTCTATCCTTAACTCAATGACCTCCACCCAACGTCGCCTCAAAATGTCTCATCAGACTCCCCAGTTCGCTGTCTCAGGGGTTATAACCTTTAGACAAAACAGCTTGAAAACCACTCAGGAAAACGTCAAAGACCTCCCCTCTGAAGAGCATCCCGCCAAAGACCTTCCCTCTGAAGAGCATCCCGTCAAAGACCTCCCCTCTGAAGACCATCCCGTCAAAGTCCTCCCCTCTGAAGACCATCCCGCCAAAGACCTCCCCTCTGAAGACCATCCCGTCAAAGACCTCCCCTCTGAAGACCATCCCGTCAAAGACCTCCCCTCTGAAGACCATCCCGTCAAAGACCTCCCCTCTGAAAACCATCCCGTCAAAGACCTCCCCTCTGAAGACCATCCCGTCAAAGACCCCCCCTCTGAAGAGCATCCCGCCAAAGACCTTCCCTCTGAAGAGCATCCCGCCAAAGACCTTCCCTCTGAAGAGCATCCCGTCAAAGACCTCCCCTCTGAAGACCATCCCGTCAAAGACCTCCCCTCTGAAGAGCATCCTGTCAAAGACCTCCCCTCTGAAGACCATCCCGTCAAAGTCCTCCCCTCTGAAGACCATCCTGTCAAAGACCTCCCCTCTGAAGACCATCCCGCCAAAGACCCCCCCTCTGAAGACCATCCCGTCAAAGACCTCCCCTCTGAAGACCATCCCGTCAAAGACCCCCCTCTGAAGACCCTCCCGTCAAAGACCTCCCCTCTGAAGACCATCCCGCCAAAGACCCCCCCTCTGAAGACCATCCCGCCAAAGACCCCCCCTCTGAATACCATCCCGTCAAAGACCTCCCCTCTGAAGACTAATGTTTCCATTAAACTACCGATGTTTCACACACACACACACACACACACACACACACACACACACACACACAGTTTGTTGTGTGATTCAAGAACAGCAGTGAATCTCTTGGATGGAGGCAGGATACTCTTCCAAGACCAAGTTTATTTTGAAAATATTTCCACGGACAACTAGGCATCACAATCCCCTTTTCACTACCGGGCTGTAACACACACACACACACACACACACACAGACGCACACAGTTATTCACCAAAATAAAAGAATTTAAGAGCTTCCAAAAACAATAAAAAGCATTCCGGGCGATCAAGCGCTCGCGCGTTGTCTTTAATGTCGCCTTAGTTCCTGATGAACTTAACGATAAAAAACACACGATAACATCTTCGGTATTAGGAAGAGAAAATGTAATTACGATGCTCGTTTAATCAATTATCCCCACGGTGACGAGGCGAGCGGCGGCGGTTAATCCGTGGCGGAGGAAGCGGATTCTGAAGTCGTGATTCATCGTTCCAGAAGAACACGCCGACCATCGTTAGCGCTCCGCATGCTAATGAGGGGATTTGTTGTGCGTCACTCCTCCAATTATGTCCCACTGCAGAGCTTGTGGTCTGGTTTGGTCTCATGATTCAGGCTTCTGGACTCGATTGGATTTGATGTTTAAAGTGGAGCAAAGAGCAGATTGCTTCAGCTGGATTTCAGTCGATTCATTTTAACTTCTAAAAGGATGAAATCCTTCTTCCGGTGACACGTTAAACGCGCGCCGTCGTCTAATCGGGTCTTTGACTCGCCACACGTGGACATCTCAATCCGACGGCGCTCGCTACGCTCATTCAGGCTTTTCAAAATAAACTTCCGTCCGGTTGTTGGAAAAAGAGGTTCAAATAACCGGAATACGAACGCTACCCGACAAAATCAAGCTGCGAAATGACATTTTCGTTATGTCATTATGTATTGTGATATGACGTTGGTCATAATCTGTGCGAGCCTCTGAACGCCACGATGAAGGCTGGACCTGAGGGTGGGCGAGCGAGCATGAAGACACAGAGAGAGAGAGAGAGATTATGATTCCAAAGCAGGGGACGGCATTTGTCTTCATTTGGTGTGACGGCCTTCATGCCTTATTATTAGTGGCTGTCGGGGGGGGGGGGGGGGGGGGGGGTGGGGGGGGGGAGTGAAGTGCAGGAAAAGAGAGAGAGAAAGAAATTGAAGTGATGGAAGAGAGCAAGCTTTGGTTTTCCAACTAACACACACACACACACACACACACACACACACACACAAACACACACACACAGAGGCTGGTACATTGGAGGCGGTCCAGGACATGACATCTATTTTAAATATTTGTCCTGCTCACAATAGATGGAGGAAGGTCAATGGACTCCAGACACACACACAAACACAAACACACACACACACACACACACATTCAGACACACACATCAAACCTTCGCTGCATTGGCGGAGGACTGTTGGCTTAATTCAATAACTTCCAGCCTCCCAGTCATTCAACCCTGCAAATGTGTATTTAAATATGTAATATTTTAAATGTGTTTGCAACGGGACTTTTTTTTCTCATTCGGGAGCAAAATCATTTTTGAACTTAAAAGGTGGATAAAAAAGCTTTTAATCTAACTATTTGTGGGCAAATTTGAATATTTTCTATGTTCATATTTGAGCCTTTGACTTCAATTTGACAACATTGAGTTTTTGGAACCATGGCGGCGTAGCGATGAGGAACGAGAGCTTTCATGAAGGTCTCATTGTTCCGCCGGAGCAGCTGTTGTGGAAGTCCTTCCATCCTTTATAACAAATCAAATAAAAAAACCTCTCATTGTCATTCGTTCATTTGAATCCACGTGCGTTCTCTGAGCTACGCTGGTGCATCATTGTTCTCTTACTGTTTGCGTGAACATCAGTCCAGACCAGAATACGCATGGAGAAGGAAAGCTCTTCACCGAGAATTTATGCTAAGCTAGGCTAACCGCCTCTGTGTTCATCTTGAATCCGCCGTCCTCTTCCAGGTTTCCCTCCGACCAATGGGAGCAGAGAAATGGAACCACGTCTCTGTTTGACCTTCTCTCCAGATCAAACTAAAGTCCACAACGTCTCCTCATCAACACTTCTCTGTAGATAAAATGCTCCCTGACTTTTCTCAACCTCATCAGAAGATCAGAAGATCTCCTCATTCTTCATCCTTCTTCTTCTTCCCGGTTGTTTTTTTCTTGACAAACGCACCTCAAACGCACCTCAAACGCACCGCTCACCCCGTCGCTGTCTCCTCAAGTTTGACTCCACTCAGGCAAATAAACGCACAATCATGTAGACGGACATTTCCAAATGCACACACACGCGCAGCATCTCAGGTATACCTATACAAAACAAGACACACACACACACACACACAGACACACACACAGAGGTACAAGTGCTGCATGGAAGCCGCTGCGCTCGTCTGACTCTCTAACCGGCCGAGTTAGCGATGAGGCACGTACAGGAGAGGAAAACAAACGCCCCGAGACACGACGCCGACTCTCACGGTGAAAATGTTTAAAGACACGCCGCAAGGACCGCGCCCCCCTCCTCCACCCCCCGCCCCCCCGCCGATGTAAACGCTAGAATCCAGAACCAGAAGCCGAGATCAGACTGAAGAAAAACAACATAAGTCTGTTAACAGCCGACGAGACCAAAGACCAACACGACCAGTTCAAGACTGGGAACCAGTAACCCACGACTAACCCAATGAAACCAGACTAAACCAGACTAAACCAGACCAGACTAAAAGTACCTGAGCCCAGATCAAACCAAACCGGGCCGGCCCGTTTGAATCCAACGCACACAGACACACACCAGGGGAACAGATCGGTGGTGGGAGTGAAGCCATAACCTTCCCCTCCCTACCCACAATGCCTCAGGGGAACGTCCTCGCCAGCTGCTGCTGAGAAGTGAGAGAAAACAACACGGGAAGAAAGACGGAAAAATCATGGAGGCGTTTCCTGTTTGATTAGAGCAGATTTCTCTGTTGGATTGTAGTGATTATGGAGGATGACTGAGACACACACACACACACACACACACACACATATACACACACACACACACGCTCACGCATACACACACTATTTACAGACTGAACACGTGTTAGCCGTTTGTGTTTCTGTTATTTTGTCCAGCTGATGGTCTTTAAAAACCAGCAGGAAGTTTGGAAAGAATCAAATTAAAGACGGAGGAGAGAGGAAGTGGAGAGGAACGCCAAAGTAAAAGCGTCTTGAAGAGAGAGAAGAAGAAGAAGAGAAATCCTGTCTTCTCTGTGACAGTAAAACCATTAATCCACATGCGCACAAACTTATAATGAAATGATTCCACACAATCCGCTTTGACTCCCTGTGTGCGTGTGTGTGTGTGTGTGTGTGTGCGTGTGGATTATTTGGCAGGAGTGAGCGGATTCGCTGTATCCGCCGTCTGGAGAGGAGGGAAGAATTTACACAACCCTCACTGAGCGACAACAACACACACACACACACACACACACAAGGATGTATATCTGATTGTAGTTTGGTTGTTACTGTGTGATACTTTGTTTCCTCTGATCACAGGAAACAAATAAATATTGTTAAATATTCATACTCATATAAATATGACGCGTGTCCTACGTCTCGTGACGTGTACGTCCACGTTACCTGAAGGAGAAACATCTCCACGGTAACGCAGGCTGCTCTCGGCCTCCGTCGCCATGGCAACCGAGAAAAATGTGTTTTGATGAATAAAGGAAGAAAATTCACCGCACAACCAAGTGGAGCAGACGGAGGTGCGATTTGTCCCCCCGGAGGACGGTTTGTCTTCAGGAGATATTGAACCAACATCTCGTCCCCGTGTTCATTCTACACGCGACCTCATGAACTAACGCGTGACAGAACACGTACAACCACAAGCTGTCAGCTTCAACGCTTGAAGGAGGAACAAGACCACCTGATGGACCTCAAGCAGCTGGGACTACCTCTTCCTCCTCATCCTCCTCATCCTCATCCTCCTCCTCATTATCCTCCTCCTCCTCCTCATTCTCCTCCTCCTCCTCCTCATTCTCCTCCTCCTCTTCCTCCTCCTCCTCATCATTATCCTCCTCCTCATCATCATCCTCCTCCTCCTCCTCCTCATTATCCTCCTCCTCCTCCTCCTCCTCATCATTATCCTCCTCCTCCTCATCCTCCTCCTCCTCCTCCTCCTCATTATCCTCCTCCTCCTCATTCTCCTCCTCCTCCTCCTCCTCTTCCTCCTCCTCTTCCTCCTCTCCATCATCCTCCGTCCTCCTCCTCCTCATTATCCTCTTCCTCCTCATCCTCCTCCTCCTCCTCATTATCCTCCTCCTCCTCCACATTATCCTCCTCCTCCTCCTCATCATCCTCCTCTTCCTCATTATCCTCCTCCTCCACCTCCTCAATATCCTCCTCCTCCTCATCATCATCCTCCTCTTCCTCATTATCCTCCTCCTCCACCTCCTCATTATCCTCCTCCTCATCCTCCTCCTCCTCATCATCATCATCCTCCTCTTCCTCATTATCCTCCTCCTCCTCTTCCTCCTCCTCCTCCTCCTCCTCCTCATCATCCTCCTCTTCCTCATTATCCTCCTCCTCCACCTCCTCAATATCCTCCTCATCATCATCCTCCTCTTCCTCATTATCCTCCTCCTCCTCTTCGTCATTATCCTCCTCCTCCTCTTCCTCCTTCTCTCTCTGGCCCTCAGCCTGTTGGAATTCCGTCTGTCTCTCAAGGTTAGCTCTCTCTCTCTCTCTCTCCCTCTCTCTCCCTCTCTCCCTCTCTCCCTCTCTCCCTCTCTCTCTCTCACATCAGCATAACGTGGGCGAGGGAGGGGGTCAAAGCTCACGCCGATCCGCCTGCCTCTGCGCTCCTCCCACCGGACCCCTTGATTGACAGCAATCAGGACTAACCTCCCCCCCTGCCCCCCCCCCTTCTCCTGTCAAGACAGAGTGGCCGCTCGTGTGTGTGTGTGTGTGTGTGTGTGTGTGTGTGTGCGTGTGCGTGTGCGTGTAGCCCATTTCCTCTGTCGTTTTTAATTATCC
The DNA here is from genome assembly GCF_964276395.1 of Gasterosteus aculeatus. Taxonomy (NCBI): domain Eukaryota; kingdom Metazoa; phylum Chordata; class Actinopteri; order Perciformes; family Gasterosteidae; genus Gasterosteus; species Gasterosteus aculeatus. The sequence continues at coordinate 856,663 of NC_135703.1, forward strand.
AAATGATATTCAGCTTCAGCAGTACCCCCTCCCCCCATAATCCAGCAGTCCGCCCTCCCAACAGGCGCTGTCAGGAGGGCACCGTCGCGCCGCCATTAGCATAAGAGCGTGTTTGTTTTGAAGAGGCCGTCCCGCCTACAAAATCAAACAATTAGAGATGCAGACCAGCCGACTCCTCTTCGTTCTTCATCCCTCACCTCCTCTATCGGTTCCCATCTGCCTCCCTCTCGCCTCTCTGCCGTTACTCCCACAGCTAATGAACCTGCCGGACCTCACAGGGAGCCGGAGAGGGGGGTTCTGGGTAATCAGGGATGCCGGGCTCGCCGCTCACTGACGTGACCTTTAATCTCGCCGCCGCCGGGTCCTCTGATCATGAAGGCCGGCCGGCACATGTGTGTATGTATGTGTGTGTGTGTGTGTGTGTGTGTGTGTGTGTGTGTGTGTGTGTGTGTGTGTGTGCGCTTTAATCACATTGTGCGGTCGGGATCAATCTACACTGACAACGTTGCAGGAAATGAGATCAAATAATTATGTTTCATATCTCGATGAAAGTAAGAAAAAATATTTCCTCTCATTTACTCAATAATACATATTTTTAACGGGCAAATTGTTGTAATAACAATGTTGTAATGTTATAATTTCACGAGTCATTTAAGAATGAACGTTTTTTAACTTAAAATCGTCCCAAAATGTTTAAACAACAGGAAGTAAAAGAGCCTTCTTGTCTCTGCATTAACTGACTGCAACACTTTTATTGTCTTTTTCTTTCTTAATTAATTAAGTTAATTAAAGTTCTTAATTCATTATAATATAGGACAAAACACAATAACTCAATCGATATTTTTAAAACCAGGTGTTCAGTGACTTCCTGTCCGTCTCCCACTCTTCCCCCAGACTTCCTGTCCAGTAAGCCCCTCCCCCCCTTCCTCTTGTCGGTTGACAGCTTGAGTGACTCGCTGACAGAAAAGGTGGTCGCTGTCGTCTTTGATTCCCCCCTCATCGCCGTGACAACGCGCCGGCACCACCCATCTGTCCGCGGGTGAAGGGACTCAAACACCCGGCGCTTATCGAACACGCCGCGCAATTTTTATTTGAATAAATGTGTTTTTATTCAACGTTTAACCTTTAAACTGCAATTAATTTAATTTGAACGAGTCAAACGACAGGAAAACATTTTCACAATAAAAATCATTTTTAAAATACGTTTTTGGGCGTCTGAATCTTTGATCAAGATAAAGGTGAAATTTAATCAAATGAAAAAAGTATTTATAGGACCTGAAATAATTGAGATAAATATTGGGAAGTTTAAAGCGAAACGATGCTGATTAAATTCTGTCTTTTATCAAAACTCTTTTATTAGAATAAATCTTTGTCACTCGTTTTGATTCATAACACTTCTACAAACATGATCAGCTTAATGAAATGACCTGTAAAGTAGCGCCTGCATGTGTGTGTGTGTGTGTGTCTGTGTGTGTGTGTGTGTGATCCATCGCCTCCCCGTCATGAGTAATGCTGCACTGTGTGTGTGTGTGTGTGTGTGAACAACAGTGGAGATATTTACCATAAACCATCTATTAAAGCAGGGAGGGGCCCCTCAGCTGCCATCACCCTGCCTCTGTGTGTGTCTGTGTGTGTGTCTGTGTGTGTCTGTGTGTGTGTCTCTGTGTGTGTCTGTGTGTGTGTCTGTGTGTTCGTGTGTGTGTCTGCAGAAAACACCAAGCAGACGAGGTCGATCCAAATCAAGAGCGACGGTCTGCAAGGGGGCGTGGCTTCTTTGTTGTTGACGCAGAGAGGAGGAGCCACAAAGTTCACCGTCACGTTTTTTAATTGTTGAAGTATAAGATGATTTTTATCATTTCCAAACACGTCCGTCTCCGCCTCCTCGTCTGCAGGTCTTTTACTCATCATCCCTCCCGCAGTCCTTCCCTCTCTCCTTGTTTCCTTGGCTCCTTGTCCCCCCCCCCCCCTCCCCCCACCACCTGCTGTACGTTTGATTTTCAACAAACAGTGTGTTGTTTCCAGAGAGAAAGTAACCTGCATCCTGTCCTTCTTCTTCTCTTCTACTCTTCATCAATCGCCTTCTAACTGTTCATCGCGCTCCTTTTAATCAGCACCCGTCTGTCCGACGCCTCTTCGGCTTCAAACGCCACATGGTGTTTGTCTTTCTTTTAGAACGACAAACACCAATCTGCTCTGAATCGCACTCCAGACGCCATGTTGGTTTGTTGCTAATGGCTAATAAAGTTTGTTCAAATGGAGGCGTCGCTAGTTGACCTGACTGTGTTCACTTCCTGTTTGAGAACCGCTCTCCCCCTTTCCCTCCCCCCACTCCCCCTTTCTCTCTTCATTAGGCGTTATCAACCTCTGTGGCCTAATCTCTCTAAAATTAGTGTCTGGTCTCTACAACCTAAGTGACTGGCTGGCATTCATTAGCGCTGCGTTTTAGCCAAATCAATCACCCTCCCCCCCTTCCTTCTCCCCCCCTCCCCCCCCCTCCCCCTCCGGTCCACCATGCTTCTTAAAATGTCATCCTCAAACTTCTCACAATCAATTAAGTGGGAGATTAATGAGGCCAATTTGCCGCAAACGCGTCGGCCCTCCGTCTCTGCTTAACACACACACACAAAAACACATCAATAGCACACACGCACACACACACACACACACACACACACACGCACATGAAAGTGCGTTTGAATTGCACACAGAGGAAGAACTTCCTGTTTGATGCCACTATGAAAAAGTCATTATAACAACGAGTATTGTCGGCACACTTTGTCCAGATATTCCATTAATTTTCCAGGCGTAACGACCTTTGACCTTTTCCATCATTCCTCAAATGATCTCATTGACATTGATTCAAGTGTGTAATTTATGAAAAGAATTCTAAGCAAAATGCTTTTATTGTGAAGGAATGCAGTGCGTTTGTTATTGCTGATGAAAACAGGTGTGACGCTGACGTGCTCTTTGATTGGTCGGCTGTAGACTGTAGATATTGGACAGATGTTTTAGGTATATTTCAACACACACACACACACACACACACTGCTCCAGGTGAGGGGGGGGGGGGGGGGGGGGGGGGGCACATTGTTCATGTCACTTCCAATCTCACAGCTGCCTCAATGCGTCTCGGGATCTGCCCCGTACGGTTGTCATAGCGACTTTCCGCAGATTATAACAAGGCATTATGGGATGTCTAGTGTCTAGAGCTGCGGGATCGGGACGGTGTTAATGCGCACACACACACGCACGCACACACACACACGCACGCACACACACACACACACACACACACACCGCAACACTCTGCTCAGCGCAGCGTGTTGCGGCCTCGTGTT
>NC_135703.1:865000-902500 GCF_964276395.1 Gasterosteus aculeatus
ACGGCCGCAGGGGGAGTGTACGTGGACCAGCAGCACTCAGGATTAACACGAGAAGACGGACAGAACTGCAGCTCACCGCTCACTCACGACCTCCTCCTCCTCCTCTTCCTCCTCCTCCAGGTCCTCCTCCTCTTCCTCCACGTCCTCCTCCTCTTCCTCCACCTCCACGTCCTCCTCCTCCTCCTCCTCCTGCACGTCCTCTTTTATTTCTTCTTTCTTCTTCTTCTTCATCTTCAGTTTCTTCCTCTTGAATTCGTCCTTTATGTCTTTTCCTACCTGCACCGTATCTTCTGTTTCTTCTTCATCTCCTCTTTCTACCTCGACTTCTCCTCCTCCTCCTCCTCCTTTCCTTCTGTTTTTGTTTTTTCCTCTACGTCCCGTTGTGGACTTCCAGATGTTTCCTCGAGTGGGTCGGAGTGGACTTTGTATCTTTAACATCAAACAAAGGGATCGAAGTCGCACGGCAGAAGAAAAGAGGGACATTAATCTGCCGTTGGAGGAGTTTTCATGAAGCTGTGAGTTTCTAAATAAAAAATGCTTGTTACAAACAATTGCGACTTTTGAGACATTTAACGTTTAACCAAAACCGAATATGTCACAATGTTTAATCTCAACGTTTGTTAACCCCCCCAGATAGTTTACGCCAACGTAGTACTGATTGAGAAATATTGAGATATTTCTTTCTCAATTCCGATGAACTTCAATCGACAGTTTAGGTTCAGTGAAAGATGAACGCCACTATGGGCTTCACGCGGGACAGTAGAGCTCCTCGATGTACAGATTCATGGTCCATCGGGCTCCAGACGCCTCGTCCGCCTGTAAATGTGCGTGTAATTGAGCTCTTCTTCACCTCCGATTACAGCTGGGTAACCGTGGAAACAGACGCCCAAACGGACTCGCTCCTCTGAGGAAATCCACCTCGGCAGTAAAAGATTAATGAACTTTGACCAAACCGTCTGACGAGAGAGACAGGAGGCGGGAAAGAGACGGGCGAGTAAGACAGAAGGAGAGGGAGAAGATTCTCACGGATGAAGAGAACAACTACATTGTCATCCCTCCATCCGTCCCTCTGGTCTCATCTCATCCCTCCATCCGTCCCTCTGGTTTCATCTCATCCCTCCATCCGTCCCTCTGGTCTCATCTCATCCCTCCATCCGTCCCTCTGGTCTCATCTCATCCCTCCATCCGTCCCTCTGGTTTCATCTCATCCCTCCATCCGTCCCTCTGGTTTCATCTCATCCCTCCATCCGTCCCTCTGGTTTCATCTCATCCCTCCATCCGTCCCTCTGGTTTCATCTCATCCCTCCATCTGTCCCTCTGGTTTCATCTCATCCCTCCATCCGTCCCTCTGGTCTCATCTCATCCCCCCGTCCGTCCCTCTGGTCTCATCTCATCCCACCATCCCTCTGGTTTCATCTCATCCCTCCGTCCCTCTGGTTTCATCTCATCCCTCCATCCGTCCCTCTGGTCTCATCTCATCCCCCCGTCCGTCCCTCTGGTCTCATCTCATCCCACCATCCCTCTGGTTTCATCTCATCCCTCCGTCCCTCTGGTTTCATCTCATCCCTCCATCCGTCCCTCTGGTTTCATCTCATCCCTCCGTCCCTCTGGTTTCATCTCATCCCTCCGTCCCTCTGGTTTCATCTCATCCCTCCATCCCTCTGGTTTCATCTCATCCCTCCGTCCCTCTGGTTTCATCTCATCCCTCCGTCCCTCTGGTTTCATCTCATCCCTCCATCCCTCTGGTTTCATCTCATCCCTCCGTCCCTCTGGTTTCATCTCATCCCTCCGTCCCTCTGGTTTCATCTCATCCCTCCGTCCTCGGCCGAGTTTAAGCGTTAAGTTGCTGAAATGATCTTTATGTGTCTGATGGGAAACGAGGGATGAAGCAAGGAGAGAGGGATGAAGAGAGGGAAGAGAGTGTCGAGAAGAAAGAGCAGGGACGCAGAAATGGAGAGACCCAGCGGAGGTGGAGAAGGAAGAGGATGTTAATTAATTATAAGCGTCAGGAGTCATCTCCTTTTAAACGTGGAGACGGAACGGAGACTCGTATTCAAAACCCTCGGTGCTGATTTAGAGGCAGAGACGTTTCATTCGCTGTCATCATCAGAGAGAACGACCACCCACCACCACCACATCACAACCCCACCACAACACCACCACCACCACCATCACAACCCCACCACAACACCACATCACAACCCCACCACAACACCACCACCACCACCACCACAACCCCACCACACCACCACCACCACCACCACAACCCCACCACAACCCCACCACAACACCACCACCACAACCCCACCACAACACCACCACCACCACCATCACAACCCCACCACAACACCACCACCACCACATCACAACCCCACCACAACCCCACCATCACAACCCCACCACAACACCACCACCACCACCATCACAACCCCACCACAACACCACCACCACCACCACAACCCCACCACAACACCACCACCACCACCACATCACAACCCCACCACAACACCACCACCACCACATCACAACCCCACCACAACACCACCACCACCACCATCACAACACCACCACCACCACATCACAACCCCACCACAACACCACCACCACCACATCACAACCCCACCACAACACCACCACCACCACCATCACAACACCACCACCACCACATCACAACCCCACCACAACACCACCACCACCACCATCACAACCCCACCACAACACCACCACCACCACCACCACCACAACCCCACCACAGCACCACCACCACCACATCACAACCCCACCACAACACCACCACCACCACCACCACAACCCCACCACAACACCACCACCATCACAACCCCACCACACCACAGCACCACCACCACCACATCACAACCCCACCACCACAACCCCACCACACCACCACCACCCCACCCGGGGGCTTTGGTATGTTTCAAGGTCAAACGTGACCCCGTCTACCCTCAACGAATCAACGAATTACAAAAATACTAAATACATACAAAGAGCGATGTGTCCACAACATATGATTGACATTCATGCCCCTCGGGGACAGACTGCAGCCGGGGACTACCCCCCGTCCTCGCTGCCTTCGTCCCGTCCTCGCTGCCTACATCCCGTCCTCGCTGCCTACATCCCGTCCTCGCTGCCTACCCCCCGTCCTCGCTGCCCACATCCCGTCCTCGCTGCCCACATCCCGTCCTCGCTGCCTACATCCCGTTTTTGGTGGGACAGGACAGGGCGTTCAGGGCAGAGGTCAGGACAGAGGTCAGGGACAGAGGTCAGGGCGATGGGCCTGTAGATCCTTGTTTTTTCGGGGTCGGGGGGACGTCTGAGGCTTTGAAGCAGCCTCAGAGACGTAACGTGTCTCCAGTCTCTCAGCTGAAGCAGCTTAAATATTCCTTAAATATTCTTTCATTCTACAATTGTGGGACTTAAAGCAAGAATCTGTGAAGTAGAAAACGGAGTCTGAGACACATTGAGTCTGCAGAGCGGAGACACTGCCGTCCTTATCAGTGACCAGTGCTTATCTGCTGGTGTGATCCACACACACACACACACACACACACACACACTACAAAACACTTTATTAACTGCAGCACAATACAAGCCTGCAGGGGAGTGTGTTTGTAGGAGAGAAAAACAAATGATCTCACTCCACTATTTCATTGGAAGCGTGTGTGTGTGTGTGTGTGTGTGTGTGTGTGTGTGTGTGTGTGCGTGTGTGCGTGTGTGTTTGTGTGTGTGTGTGTGTGTGTGTGCGGAGGCGCAGCCTTAAAGGGCAGAAACCAGCAGTGAAGCTAAAAGCCTCACTGGACGATTTAACGTGAACACAAACTAACAGCTGGCTCCTTTTCAGCCTCAGACAAACACACTGAAACATACAAAGAACATAAACATACATACATACATGTTCATGTGTATGTATGTTCTTCAGTAATCAGACAGAAGGGCAATTTGATTTAAAGGAAAATACAGATTTTTTGAAACAAAATAAAAAAACTGTGAGTTCATCTGAAAATAAGTTGTAAATTTAATAAATAATATGTAACATTTATTCACAGTAAAATCTTCAAATATATCTGTATTAATATATACGTAGTAAATATTTCTAGTATTTGTATTAGCATACAATTTGTGTTATAATTATTGTTGGATTAATGTGCTCTTACTTTAATAACGCTTATCATAATTACACTATTGCCAGGAAACTTAATCAATAATAATGTATATTAATCTACTCTTTAATTTACATCTTGTATTCATCATCATCATCATTCATCAGCTGACAATGTGCAGCAATGAAAATACCAACATTACAGCAGGGGAGAACTTGTGAATGTACCTGGTTAGCAGAAGTACTCGCAGTATACGATGTACATTATGTCTATAAGTATCAGTAGTAAATAGCGAGTAAACAACAGTTACTGTTTTCATAGAGAAGTCAAAAGTTTCTGTCCTGAAAAACACGATGAAAACGTTTTTATCTTCAATCTTTAACAGAACCGAGCTGAAGTTTATCTTTTATATATTTAACGAATCCAAAGACTAAAATCCAGCCGTCCGACGTCCCGACGAGGACCAGCGGCGTCGCTCCTCTTTCATCGTTAAAGGCAGAAACACTGTTGGCAGAAGGACGTTTTGGCTGCTGTCGTCGAGTGATTTCATTCACTTCCAGGAAGTCAAATCTCAAAAATAGTCTCAATGTCACACGTTTTATCGCCGGGAGGATTCGCTGCCAGGACGGGGGGTCGAATGAGGACAGATAGAAACCGATGGAAGGAAGGGAAGAGGAAACAGCCAGGAATAGGAAAGCAAAAGAGGAAGCAGGTAAGGAAGTAGCAGCAAGAATGAGGAAAGGAAATTAGGGAGGAAAGGAAAGACGAAGGGAAAGAAAAGAAAATAACCACGAGAGATGAAAAATGAAAATACTTCAATGGGAGAGAATTAGAAAGAGTTAATTAAAGGACAGCAGAAGGTAAATGAGTCAGGAAGAGAAAGGGGAAGGAAACATAGGAGGGAGGACAGGATGAAGGAGGCAAGAAAGGAAGGAAGAAGAATGAGGACTGAAATAACGGGGAAGGAAATAAGGAAAGGAAAATAAGAAGGAAACGGGGTGAGGGATCAAAAGAGAGGAAAAAGAAAAGAGCGTGTAAGGATAGAAGGAAAGGAGGACACAAGGAGAAGGAAAGAAGATCATGCAAATTAACAGAGGAATTGAATGATGAGCAACAGGAAGGACCGGAAGAAGGAGGGAGATTAAGGTGGAGAACTGGACTAAGAGAAGGATGGAGGAACCAAAGAGGACAGAAAATAGAAAAGGTTGAGAGAAAGGAGAAGGACTGTAGCAAAGAGGAAACAAGGGAAGAAGAATAATAAAAGGAGACATATAATGAGATTCCTGATGAAGAACGGAGGGCAAAGGAAGCAAAGCAGGGAAGAGGAAAGGAGGGAAGAGGAAAGGAGGGAAGAAGGAGAAAGGAAAGCAGGGAAGAGGAAAGCAGGGAAGAGGAAAGGAGGGAAGGAGAAAGGAAAGGAGGGAAGAGGAAAGGAGGGAAGAGGAAAGCAGGGAAGAGGAAAGGAGGGAAGAGGAAAGCAGGGAAGAGGAAAGGAGGGAAGGAGAAAGGAAAGGAGGGAAGAGGAAAGGAGGGAAGAGGCAAGACAGTAATTCTCGAGTTGGCTCATTTCCCGGGAAAAGGGAAAATCATCAAGAAGGTCGAAAACACAATCTGACGAAAGTCAGCCAACAAATAAAAGATCAAATTAAGAAGTTCCTGTTTTACGTCATCTGGGGGCTCTACCTCACAATGATGTCATCATCAGGCGCCGGGGAGGTAGAGTGATGCGGAGGAAACCTGCGGCCCCCCCCCCCCCCGGGTGTCTGGCAAAGAGACACCGAGATGAAGGAGCTGCCGCTCGTAGCTTAGCATCTCTGTGATCCAAACACCATCACAGTTGAACTCCGTCTCCTCCGCCTTTGATTCCAGCTTCTCTACAATCTGCTGCCAGATTCCTGGAGAGGCCTCGTGTTTGTGTGTTTGTGTGCGTTTCTTGTTTTCTTCTCATGTTAACTTTGTTATGCCGCCACCGCTGGCAGCAACACCGACACAGTTAGCTGATTAAAAAAGGCACACAGCTAAGTACCTGTAATATATTCTAGTTACTGACTCAATCCTACGTTTGTTCATTATCCAACAAGCTGAGAGCGGAGTCACTAAGAGTCACTGTGAGTCACTGTGAGTCACTAAGAGTCACTAGGTTGGTGGTTCGAGTCCAGGCTGCCCCATGTTTCACGTCGAAGTGTCCCTGAGCAAGACACCTGACCCCTAATTGCTCGCCGGGCAAAAATGTGAAAAAAGCCACGGGTTTAAAATGTAATGTAAGTCGCTTTGGATAAAAGCGTCTGCTAAATGACCTGTAATGTGATGTGATGTAATGTGATGTGATGTAATGTAATGTAATGTAATGTAATGTAATGTAATGTGATGTGATGTGATGTGATGTGATGTGATGTAATGTAATGTAATGTAATGTAATGTGATGTGATGTGATGTGATGTGATGTAATGTGATGTAATGTAATGTAATGTAATGTAATGTAATGTGATGTGATGTGATGTAATGTAATGTAATGTGATGTGATGTGATGTGATGTAATGTGATGTAATGTGATGTAATGTCATGTGATGTGTCATGGTGAGTCACTATGTGTCAGCCAATCAACTTGCCTTCCTCTTTAAGTTCACCGACACAAATAACTACAGAAGAACTGATGCTCTTTTCACATGAGGAAAGATCTCAATGATCATCAAACGTTCCCTGGTTCTGGTGAAAGAATTGATCTACGATCAGCGATCCAACGCTGGATGAGAGCAGATCATAAATGAAGCTCCCAACATAGAACTTATTTTAATAACTGACTCCATCAGAGAGGAGTCCCTTTGAAACACCTCTAATCAATCAATTAATACATCTATTGGTAATTAATATGAAGAAAAAGTGAGAGATGTTTGAACGTTTTAAGGAACGATTATGAATAATGAAGTATTGAGAGGCTCCACTCACACACACACACACACACACACACCTTAGTACAGGTGTCGGGGTGTGACGTTGACTAATGCGATGCTGGTTCAGGCATGTTGCCGTTAATCGATTATCACTGCAGCTCAACAGCAAGAGCGCACACAGACACACACAGTCGCACACACTCAAACACACACATACTGCCGTGTGTGTGTGTGTACATGAAGACGATATCTGCTTCCTGCATCACACCGAGATAAAAACCTAAATGAGTAAATATCCCACAAAACCATTTTTCAACAGAGCGGCTTTGTCAGCGCGATATGACGGTGAGATATTTATCATTTATATCAGAATACATCAGATGTATCCTTTTAGTTTGAAATGTACATCTTCACACTACGGTTACAATGACATCACATGACAAGTTCCTCCTAATTATTCCTCTATAAGTCAGGCAACACGTGCCGGACTCCCACCCTCACAGAATGATACTGAACTCGAGGTACTTTGAGAAATACTTCTAAAAATAAGGAAAGCTTTATGAGAGTTTATGTCTCAGTCTCTAGTTTCAAGTCTTCTTCAACACAACATGATGTTCATTTAGTGAATTATGGTCCATTTAGAGTCAAACACACCATAAAGCAGGGGACGCTTTAGGGCGGGGCTACACGCTGATTGACAGGTCTCCATTAGCAATGTACACAGCATGAGGCTTCAATTCATCAGCCCACAGCGAGTGTGTCACCATGACGACGTCCTCCTCCTCTACGGTTCTTTTAGTTTCTCCTCGTGGAGCATCAGTGAAATGCAGAGAGACGAAATGTCATAAAATCTTTTAGAATTTGTCAACGTGAACCCAAAAAAGAATTTCACAAACAATAATATCGGTTTGGATCCAAATGTGTGTGTGTGTGTGTGTGTGTGTGTGTGTGTGTGTGTGTGTGTGTGTGTTTCCTATCAGTACTGTGTTTCAGTGTGAGGATGAGAATCATACATCATAGTTCTACTGTACCAGATAGCTTATCACACACACACACACACACACACACACAGAGACACACACACAGAGACACACACACACACACGGTTCAGTGCTGATTTACAGGGTTGATAACGCTGCAATAAACTGTCTCACACACAGAAAGTCACAAAGTACAATTAGTGTGTCTGTGTGTGTGTGTGTGTGTGTGTGTGTGTAGAGCGCATAGAACAAAAAGGAAAGCTTAACTTCAAACAGGAGCCTTGATGTCGATATCATTTAATAACATCAGGTCCTGCACACACACACACACACACACAGAGACACACACACACACACACAGAGACACACACAGACACACACAGAGACACACACAGACACACACACACACAGACACACACAGCTCTCATCACAGCAATACGATCTATGTGTGTGTGTCGGCGTTTCCTCTCTAAACAGTTGCTCGCTTTTCAAAATAATAATAAAACTAATTTTCTTCACAGGAAACGGACAGTACGAGTCTTTTCAAAATAAACCTAGCATCCTATTTTACGTTTACTTGTTTAATAAAAGATGTCAGCTAAAAAGAAGGATTAATATAAATTATTTTAAAGTAGCGTTATAAAGGTACACAGTATAAAGTACCTCCCGCAGTGTTTATATATATATATATATATATATATATATATATATATATATATATATATATATATATATATATATATATATATATATGAAGCTCTCAGATGCTCTGATCTCTGAAGCTCTCGAGGACAAAGACTGAACAATCAAAGAGTTTAAATGAAAACACTTTCTGTCAGATATCAGAGCAGCAGATCGGACGTATTTGCTCGTTGATCCGCTGAGACCAAACACACCGATACTTAAAGACAGAAAGTTCTTCTGATCAACAACCTCATCAAAGTCAGCTGGCTGGTTATTATTTCTTTTTTCTCTTTAAAATATTAAAAAAATCAATTAAGGAGAGTGCAGATCAAAGGCTTTGAGTGACAGGCAGCCGGCGACAAATTAATCAGCATCCAGAGGGACAGATGGCTTCAAAATGAACTTTCTCTGCTTTTAGCCTCAAAGCAACATCGTCTTCATCTTCATCCTTTATAAACAACAAAAGATCTCGAGTGCAGCAGCTTTAAAAAACAACAGCTGCAATTAGTCCAGCAGCAGATTGTCTCTGGAGGGGGGGGGGGGGGACACTGGGACTGGGTCACATGGAGGATCAGGACTAACCTGGGACTGGGTCACATGGGGGATCAGGACTAACGTGGGACTGGGTCACATCGAGGATCAGGACTAACCTGGGTCACATGGAGGATCAGGACTAACGTGAGACTGGGTCACATGGGGGATCAGGACTATTGTGAGACTGGGTCACATGGAGGATCAGGACTAACCTGAGACTGGGTCACATGGAGGATCAGGACTAACCTGGGACTGGGTCACATGGAGGATCAGGACTAACGTGAGACTGGTTCACACGGAGGATCAGGACTAACCTGAGACTGGGTCACATGGAGGATCAGGACTAACCTGGGACTGGGTCACATGGAGGATCAGGACTAACCTGAGACTGGGTCACATGGAGGATCAGGACTAACGTGAGACTGGTTCACACGGAGGATCAGGACTAACCTGAGACTGGGTCACTAGGAGGATAAGGACTAACCTGGGACTGGGTCACTAGGAGGATAAGGACTAACCTGGGACTGGGTCACTAGGAGGATAAGGACTAACCTGGGACTGGGTCACATGGAGGATCAGGACTAGTTTGAGACTCCAATAGTAAGTACTCTGTAAAACCCGACCCCCTCCCACATACACAGTTTCCATGGCAACTGTTAGCGTGTCCTCCAGACCCGGAGAGGATTTGACTCCCGTCTTCGAAATCGAGGGTATCGGCAATCGGTGTTGCGGCTCTTTCAAAAGAATAGAAAAGAAAAGCTCCTTATTCCCCAGTTTATTCCGACATCAGCTGTAGGAGGAACGGCCGGAAGAAAATAAAGAAAAAATAAGAAACAAACCCCTTTGAGACAAACTCAGGCTGCTTAACTAATTACCAACATACATCACCGGCGGCTGCGACAAGCCAATTACATCTGATTGGAAATACTTGACTTTGTTCAACACATGCTTTTCATGTCGCCTTTAATTCAGCGTCAAAGCTCGCATTTCTGAATATTAGAGTGGATGATGGACTGCTGAGGGCCCGTGGCGAACAGTACATAAGCCAATAATGTCCCATTTGTCTGGTATGTAAGGGAAGCCTGGTTAACGCGATTAGGAAAGGACATTAGACGTATAACTGGGTTAGTAAGGACATCGGCTCTAATGGCTAAACGTCCTTCACAAGGCTCTGGCTGTCATTAATACAAAGTGATATCAATGATTGTGGGAGGTCCTGGAAACGCAACATGACAGGACTGATGGGAAGGAAGGTTACTGTACGATATGAGAACAGAAACAGACGACGAAGCTTTTGTTCGTCATCTTCAATCACAATTCCAGACTAAAGAGGAGCCGTGATCACTTTGATTTGTCAGACCACCTAGAGACTAAAATGTTCTCAAGCGCCACCGGAACCCCTGAATTCATCCCTGAAACTTTCTTAAGACCCCATTAGAACACCAGCGCCTCTTTAAAGGACGTCTTGGATGCTCAGTGGCACCGCAGAACAACGTTGACCTTCCTAGAAGACCTGCAAACAGCCCTCAACACTAATGGAACGTTCTGTGTACTTAATGTAGATTTTATTAGACGAGCCTAAAACCAAACTTAAAACTTTTATAAAACACACCTGCAGGTCCTCGATTGCATGAAGACAGTTTGTAGTTCCTGTTCTTAAAATCCTCCTACCTCCGATGATCTGCGTGATTCTTTCAATTTAAAATAATTTAGCCACTGTGTAAGGTTTATTGTAAATGGAATAAGATGCAATCTGCCTGTGAGCCTGAGCGTCCTCGTCCTTCTAATTGCTCCTTTAAAGAGACGTAACTGGAGTTTATTGAAACTTTGTTGCTGAGTTTCAGGTTATTTGTGTAGTATTTTGGTTTGTCCTGATGCATTAATATGATACAGTGTTGCAGTTTCCTCTTTGTTCTGTCTGTTTTCTCACTGCAACATTTAACTAAATATAGCAAACAAACACAAACTGTTCTGTCATTGGTCCAATTTGAATGCAGCTACACAGCCTTTTAGACTGTGGAGACTCTGGGGTGTGACACTAGGGATTGGAGGTGCACGAACCCATTTGGGATGTAGAAACGGGTGCGTGGCCTAAAAGGTTTGGGATTCATTGAAGGCAATAGTTTTTTTTTGGCAACAAAACCGCCGACGTCATACGAGGAAACTTCTCTTCAGTGACTCCTGTAGAACCTGTTTAAAGACAAAGTCCGGTCAATCAATCTCCTCCCCCACTCCCTCCCCCTCCCCCTCTCCCTCTCCCTCTCCCTCCCCCTCGCAGGACAAAAACAAGGTGTTGCAAGTAATTGTTTCCATGGTGATTATTCCAGGTCGTTCTTTTGGTGTGCGCGCGGCGAGAGGGAAGAGCCGAGCGAACAAAACGCCCGCGAGCCGCGTCGGGCAGCCGAAAGCAATTTCCTCTCTAAATGTAGTTATGCAAAGCCTGTGGGCATCATCAGCACTCCGTAATTAGTTTTATAATTACTGCTGTTTCCTTTCCGTCATCCCGCTTTACACCGCGACCGGGGGAATCGAACCATCTCACACTCACAGCTGGCCCAATTACTCCCCCGTTTAATAAGCGGGAGCGAGCGCGGTGTGCTTTCCTTTTGCCGGAGGATGGAGCGACCAGCGGTAGGGGGGATCTGGCGGGGAAGGGGGGGGTTGACGTGTTTATTATGTGATCACGTGAAGAAGCAGCAGCTCTCTCTCTCTCTCTCACTCACAAAAGTTTTTTTTTCCGACTAATTTGAACTATTTATTCTTCATTTGAAGTTCGCCACACGTGATGCGTTCAAAGGCCGTCGTAAATGTCAGAGAGAAACGTTTGAACGTCTGGATCCTTTCCAGGTGGAGCTGCCAGTCGCTCTAGCTCTTTTACCACGTCTGCTCCGCCACATTTGCTCCTCCCCTCGGCCCCGCCCCTTTTGCCCCGCCCACTTTGTCCCTCCCCTCTGCTCCGCTCATTTGCCCCTCCCCCCTATGCCCCTCCTCTCCTCACGGTCCCACGGTCTAAGGATGACAGGTGGACTACAGGCCCGTGGAGGGGTGTGGAGGTGTAGGGAGGGGTGTGGGGGAGTGTGGGGGTGTAGGGGGGGGAGTGTGGGGGTGTAGGGAGGGGTGTGGGGGGGCTGTTTACTGGGTGTCGGGGTCACTGTGTTCCTGAGTGTAATGGAGGAAGCTATTAGCCAGCCAGCAGGCCGCCTCATAAAACCGTCAGCTGGTACAAAGAGACGAGATAGATCATAACGAGAGGAGACTCCTGCTGCCTCCCCCTCTCCCCGTCTCCCCCTCTCTCTCCCTCGCTCTCCCTGATAGCCTCTGTCTCTCTAATTGACGGTCTCGTTTGTTTTTCTGTCTGCCCCCCCGTCTCGTCTTCATCCCTCTCATTCTTCTACACAGCCTCTGATGTTGCCTCTCTGCGTCTCGCTCTTCATTCCTTGTAGAGCGTCCGTCTTGCTGTGTGTAATTCTGGAGAGGATTGGAACGCGACCACACACACAGACGCACACACAGACACACACACAGACACACACACAGACGCACACACAGACACACACACAGACGCACACACAGCCACACACACAGACGCACACACGGGTGGCGAGGATTACTGTAAAAAGAGACAATGTTTTTTTCACAAGAGCTGTAGAAACATTCTTTTGTAGTCTGATGGGTTTGGACTGAATACCCCCAAACACCCCCCTCCCCCCCTGTCAACTTGCCTCCACCCTCTCCATCTCCTCGCAGCAGAGAGGCTCCATCCGGCCTGATTCATGGAGCCTCTCTGACGGAGGACGGCTGTCTGTAAACCATGAGCTGTAACTCATCCCGTCCCCTGAGACCACAAACCACGTGTCTCCCCCGAGTCCGACGCTTCAACCACAACCAAGATGTTCTGCTGTTGTGACCCGTGTGGCTGAAAGACGACAGGAAGTGTCCGCCAGCCTGCGTCTCATGGAAGCCGTGGACAGGAAGTGACCGTATAAGGACTGAGGAGGAAGTAAAGAGCGGCTGACCAATGATGAGCGAGCGTCGCTGTCCGTGGTGCTGAAGCTGAGTTTATCCTCTTTACCCGACTGTTCTTCTTCAGCCGTTCACTTTCATTCTTCTGATCGTTCTGATCTTTGATCAAACATGAGACAGTTTGATTAGTTGTCTCTCTTTTACAATAGAGGTATAAAGACGTGTAGGAGCTGCATCTACACTTCTACCTTTAATGTTTTCTGTTTTCAGTCTCCAAAACTCACAAAAGAAACACGAGTCGGATATTATTCATATCATTTATATGGACTTTTACTCAGAAAACTATAAAGTCTGTCACACTACATTTATTTACATTAATAATCATGAAGCCTTAAAGGAAACTCACAACCGCGCGTGGACACACACACACACACACACACACACACACAATTCCACCTCATGAGCTCCTGTGCAGTAAATAGGTTTGTGGGTCTTATAAAAAATGCCATAATTTATATTTTAATAACCGAGAGTGAAGATATTTATACAGAATGTAAAGCAGCATAGATGTGAATGTGTGTGTGTGTGTGTGTGTGTGTGTGTGCAACACCTGAGCTCACTTTGCATTTATTCAGGTAAACGTGTGTGTTCCTAATATGTACACGTGTGTATTTGTGGGAGTAAAGTTTGTTTGTGAGTTTGTTTATGGTCTGTGTGTGTGTGTGTGTGTGTGTGTGTGTGTGTGTGTGTGTGTGTGTGTGTTGATTGTAGACGGGCTCATGAAGTGTGGCATTTTGGTGTCTGCTGCTCTCTGCATGCATAATGAATAGCCAGGTGTCGAAGGGGGTCACACACACACAAACCCACACACAGAGGCAGACACACAACACATACAAACATGCACACACACACACACATACCGTCACACACAAGCTATTGGACTCATTCTGTACGCACAAGACACACACACACACATTACTGGTCAGTCATACAAACACACACACACACAGATACACACGGCGGGTGTCAGGATCCTCCAAAGGTCACGCGTGTGTGCGCGGCGTCCTGCAGCAGATGTGGAGACTCTGACAGGAAGTCAAAGCCTCCAACGGCAAACTGCAGAAGAGCAGCTGATGGGTCAATTACTGCAAAGGTCAACGGGGGAGGGATGGGTGGAGGAAGTCATGAAGAGCAACGGGTGGAGGAGGAGAACATGGAGGAAGTCATGGAGAGGAACGGGTGGAGGAGGAGAAGATGGAGGAAGTCATGAAGGGGAGAGGGTGGAGGAGGAGAAGATGGAGGAAGTCATGAAGAGGAACGGGTGGAGGAGAACATGGAGGAAGTCATGAAGAGGAACGGGTGGAGGAGGAGAACATGGAGGAAGTCATGGAGAGGAACGGGTGGAGGAGGAGAACATGGAGGAAGTCATGAAGAGGAACGGGTGGAGGAGGAGAACATGGAGGAAGTCATGAAGAGGAACGGGTGGAGGAGGAGAACATGGGGGAAATTGTGAACAGGAACGGGTGGAGGAGAACAGGGAGGAAGTCATGAAGAGGAACGTGTGGAGGAGGAGAAGATGGAGGAAGTCATGAAGGGGAGAGGGTGGAGGAGGAGAAGATGGAGGAAGTCATGAAGAGGAACGGGTGGAGGAGAACATGGAGGAAGTCATGAAGAGGAACGGGTGGAGGAGGAGAACATGGAGGAAGTCATGGAGAGGAACGGGTGGAGGAGGAGAACATGGAGGAAGTCATGAAGAGGAACGGGTGGAGGAGGAGAACATGGAGGAAGTCATGAAGAGGAACGGGTGGAGGAGGAGAACATGGGGGAAATTGTGAACAGGAACGGGTGGAGGAGAACAGGGAGGAAGTCATGAAGAGGAACGTGTGGAGGAGGAGAAGATGGAGGAAGTCATGAAGGGGAGAGGGTGGAGGAGGAGAAGATGGAGGAAGTCATGAAGAGGAACGGGTGGAGGAGAACATGGAGGAAGTCATGAAGAGGAACGGGTGGAGGAGGAGAACATGGAGGAAGTCATGGAGAGGAACGTGTGAAGGAGGAGAACATGGAGGAAGTCATGAAGAGGAGAGGGTGGAGGTGGAGAAGATGGAGGAAGTCATGAAGAGGAACGGGTGTAGGAGAACATGGAGGAAGTCATGAAGAGGAACGGGTGGAGGAGGAGAATATGGAGGAAGTCATAAGGAGGAACGGGTGGAGGAGGAGAACATGGAGGAAGTCATGAAGAGGAGAGGGTGGAGGAGGAGTAGATGGAGGAAGTCATGAAGAGGAACGGGTGGAGGAGGAGAAGATGGAGGAAGTCATGAAGGGGAGAGGGTGGAGGAGGAGAAGATGGAGGAAGTCATGAAGAGGAACGGGTGGAGGAGAACATGGAGGAAGTCATGAAGAGGAACGGGTGGAGGAGGAGAATATGGAGGAAGTCATGAAGAGGAACGGGTGGAGGAGGAGAATATGGAGGAAGTCATGAAGAGGAACGTGTGAAGGAGGAGAACATGGAGGAAGTCATGAAGAGGAGAGGGTGGAGGAGGAGAAGATGGAGGAAGTCATGAAGAGGAACGGGTGGAGGAGGAGAAGATGGAGGAAGTCATGAAGAGGAACGGGTGGAGGAGGAGAAGATGGAGGAAGTTATGAAGAGGAACGGGTGGAGGAAGAGAAGATGGGGGAAATTGTGAACAGGAAAGGGTGGAGGACAACAGGGAGGAAGTCATGAAGAGGAACGGGTGGAGGAGGAGAACATGAACAAAAAGATGACAATGGAAACAGTCACATAAGCATGGACACACACACACACAGTCAGAGGAGGATATTCATTCATTAGAGAGTCAATAGGAGAGAGAAGACGAACCAAACACACACACAGACACACACACACACAACACTGCAGTGTGTGTTTTTGTGATACTCTTATACGAGGTGCGACCGGCCTCAGCTCGCCCTTCCTGTGTGTGTGTGTCTGTGTGTGTGGTTGTTGCTGCTCGGTGAGGACATGTCGGCGTTGTGTGTCGTATTCATTCACATTGCCGACCTTTTTCTTAACGACGTGTGGAGCCGCCGGCCAATCAGAGCCCAGCGTTCCTCTCCAATGACGCCGCCGTTTAGTCAACGACTCCCATTAGAGTCGGATTCAGGCAAAGGGAGGGGTCAGCTGACGGGGGTCCGTGTGTGTGTGTGTGTGTGTCCTTATGTGATGGGATGTACCACTGTGTTGCACGAAATGTCCACACAAACAAACACACACACACACACACACACACACACAGCCCAATCTGGTGCGAACATATCTGTTGTGTTCATTAAAATGCATGCGCCTCTTCAAAGCACCGCCAAAATGATGCCATCTGCGAGGCTCTGCGCACACACACTCACACACACACACACACACACACACACATTGCATCATCACAAACATTTATGTCTGTCCTCACATCCTGAACCGCAGCGTTGTTCTTGAACAACATGCAGGTAAATCTCCTGGTTGCAGTTCTCACACACACAGACACACACACACACGCACAGACACACACACACAGACACACACACACACACGCACAGACACACACACACACACACACACACACACACACGCACTAAGCACGCCACCAGTATTCCAGGCAATTTGCTTTCATCTGCGGGTCATTCCTGGGAGCCCAAACGTCCTCTTAGAAGCGAGCGCTCTAAGTGCGGCGCACAAAGGGCCCATTTCAAAGGCAAATTCCACTTAGATTCACGAGTGTGTGTAGTGTGTGTACTCGCTTCTCCAGGCAGGAATTCATCAGAGCTTAATGCTCCTTCACAGAGAAATCACTTAGCGCAGGAGCTGGTGTGTCTGTGTGCGTCTGCGTGTTGTGTTATAGGCTTGTTTCAAAAGTGTTAATATGTGGACGCATCAAGCTGTGAATATGTTTGAGTTTACAGCAAAACTAAAGTAATTATTATTTTTAATTAGTATTACTATTGTAGGAATGAAGAGAAAGTACTTCACACACTGGAGGATGTGACCAACAAATGTGAATTACTTGCCTACAAGATATATATAACATACGTATCTGGGGGTTTTATTGTGAAAGGTAAAAACAGGAAGGAGTATTTGTTGTGGTGGAAAGAATTAGTTGAATTAATGTTAAGCTTTTAACAGCCAAACATTTCACAATCTTTTAATAAACAAGTTTATTTTTAAAACACAAACTTGTTCTTCGGACTCATGACATCATCCAAAGTTTTTTTATCAAGTAACAAATGAGCTGGAATAAAAAGTTATTTACAGGAAACTGCAAACTAGAGAG
This sequence comes from Gasterosteus aculeatus, assembly GCF_964276395.1. Lineage (NCBI taxonomy): Eukaryota > Metazoa > Chordata > Actinopteri > Perciformes > Gasterosteidae > Gasterosteus > Gasterosteus aculeatus. The sequence goes on from NC_135703.1 coordinate 882,466, forward strand.
GACGTCTTCAACCAATCACTGCACCTGGTTCCTTAAAGAGCCCCTACCTTTGACGGAGGTGTTGGGGGGCGGGCCCTCCATGCGCAGGTTCCAGGGCGGGTCCCCCTGGTTGGCGAAGTCCCTCATCTTCAGGTAGCTGATGGTGAGGCGGATGATGGACGCCTTGTCCAGCTGGCTGGTGATGGCGCCCGGCAGCGGCAGCATCTTGGCCAGCTCGTAGAACTCAAAGTTCTCCTTCCCCCGCCGCGAGCGCGCCGCGTCCCGGGACTTCTCCTTCCTCAGGGCCTGCAGCCTGGACGGGGGGGGGGGGAGACGATGGAGAGTAGATGATTAAAATGAAGCCTCCTCAGTTCGCTTCAGATCGTTGGAATCAAGATAAACCGTTATAACGTAAATACTCCACGAGTTAGTCTTCATATTCATACAACACAATTACGTTTGTTCCCCACACGGCTCCTTCAGATGGAAAACATCCCATTCTTTCTTTCTCTGTCTCTCTCTACCTCTCCCCCCCTCCCTCCCTCTCTCCTCCCTCCCCCCTTCCCCCCTTCCTCCCTTCTCTCTCCCTTCAACAACAACAGTGACGACCATACTTTCCTGCGGCCTCTCATCATCATCGTACGCCGCTATGAATTAACTCTGCAATAAATCAGCCACTAAAAACCTCTGTGGGATTCCTGTTGGCCACACACACACACACACACACACACACACACACAGACACACACACACACACACACACACACACACACACACACACAGACACACACACACAGACACACACACACACACACACACAAGTAAAGACAGGTGATTCATTTTTCCTGTAGAGGACGTGTTGGAGGAGGAGGTGAATGTAGAGGGATGAGATGGAGGATTAGCAGACGAAGGTGAAGGAGGAGGAAGAGGGGAGGAGGAGGAGGAGGAGGAAGAGGGGAGGAGGAGGAGGAGGAGGAGGAGGAGGAGGAAGAAGGGAGGAGGAGGAGGAGGAGTTGTTTAGAGAATTTGGGATGACAAATGGATGTCATTTAGAGAAGAATATCATTTTCAAACCGTGTGTCACTTGTTTATCAGGACAAACAGTAAATTAGAGAAGAAGAGAGGAGATGAGGAGATGAGGAGAGGAGAGAGGATAGGAAGTGAACGGAGGAGGAAGGAGCCAGGAGGCAAAGTACGGCACCTGAGGATGAGATGCAAGAAGGAATAAGGGAGGAGGAAAGAAGGAGAAAGGAGAAGAGAAGGAAATTAATCTGCAAACTAGAAAAGCATCTTGTTGATAGACGACGAGTCTTCAAGTCTGCTGTGTGTGTGTGTGTGTGTGTGTGTGTGTCTGTGTGAGTTTCTGTGTGTGTGTGTGTGTGTGTGTGTGTGTGTGTGTGTGTTTGTGTGTGTGTGTGTGTGTGTTTGTGTCTGTGTGAGTTTCTGTGTGTGTGTGTGTGTGTGTGTGTCTGTGTGAGTTTCTGTGTGTGTGTGTGTGTGTGTGTGTGTGTGTGTGTGTGTTTGTGTGTGTGTGTGTGTGTGTGTGTGTGTGTGTGTGCGTGTGTGTGTGTGTGTGTGTGTGTTTGTGTGTGTGTGTGTGTGTGTGTGTACATGGGGGTGTGTTTGACCTTGACTCAAACAGACATATTTATCATGTACCAGCTGAGTAGGTAAATCCAACACTTTTTGTGAGTGTGTGTGTCTGTGTGTGGTGTGTGTGGTGTGTGTTGGTGTTTGGGTCTAATAAACATGAAATGAAACTGTGTCGTAAAGTTCAGCAGGGTGACTTGATGGTGTTTTAAACAGCTTGTCTCGGCAGGCAAAGTGTGTGTGTGTGTGTGTGTGTGTCTGTCTGTCTGTCTGTGTGTGTGTGTGTCTGTGTCTGTGTGTGTGTGTGTCTGTGTCGTAAAGTTCAGCGAGGTGGGTCGATGGCTTTTTAAAGAGCTTGTCAGCTGAGAGGAAGCGATGTGTGTGTGATTATCTGAGGAGTGCGTAGACAGAGAGCATGCTGGGAAGGTTTGACTTCCTGGTCGATTGGAGGTCAAACTGGCCGTTAGTCATGTGACGTTGGGCAGATTTACTGATCAGAAAACATACGTAATAAAATGTAAATAAAGTCTGAGGTTGTTTACTAACATTGTGCCGCTGAGCTGTCAGCCAATGGCGTGGCTGTAAATCACGGCGCTTTATGAGCCGCACAATCGATCACACTCACAACAATAAGCAGCCAGTGCAGAGCGGCCGGAGCCCTGTTGCATTGTGGGATTGCACAAAAGTCCATTTGCGTTCGCGTGGACGTTTCGTCTTTTCTCTTCAGATGTCCGATGGTCTCGGCGATGTTCAGAGACGAAGAGAGGACGGATATCTCAAAGGAATGAACGTCGATATCAGAGAGGGACAAAGAACGAGGGAAATCTTTGATCCATAAACAGAGTCGAGATCATGGAAATCTCATCATCGTGGAAGCACAACCGTCCCTCCACTAAGCGCCGCCTATTTCTAAACTCAGTCGATTACTGTAAGACAAAAGTGTATTTTGAAAATATCGTCCTCAGGAAACAAGTTTAAAAATTTAAAAATAATAAAATAATTTGTATATTGAGCCACAATCTAGTTATTTAATTAAAAGACGGTTGGACACAATGAGCGAACCAATCAGCTGCTTAACGAGGACATGAATCAACTCACTATTTCAACCATGTATTCAGACACAGAAGGCTGTTATTCTGAAATCTGTGTGTGTGGTATTCATAAAGGGATCTTCTGATCTCCTGATCTCACTTCACACATACACATATAACACATATTTCATCTATTCCTCAACACAACTCAGGACGGGACTTTATTTTGATAAGACATTAATTTGACGAGCAGAAACCTTTTAAGTTGCTAAGTTAAGTTGCAAATTTAAATTTAAATTGATTTATTCATATAAACAAAAACACAAGTTGGTTTACTTGTTATGCTGAAAGATTTGTTACGTAACGTTAATTATTAGGGGTTTGAAATTCGATCTTTGCTTCTTTTCAAATACAACAAAATTCCAATTTATTCACTTTAGAGGACGAGAAGAAGAAGAGAGAACTGCCCCCGCCCCCCCCCCCCCCTCGTCTTTCAAATCAGCCAATCAGGTGACCCAGTCCAGGTTCCACCCTGTCAACTCCGCGGAGGACGAGAACACAAACGCACACACACACACACACACACACACACACACACTCAGACAAAAGGCCCTCCGGCTTCCATGGCGACGGCACAAGAACCCAGAGAACACAAAGTGTTTAAGCCACTTAAATATAAAAATAAAGTCTATTTGTTTCATGACGACGACTCAGGTTTCATCTGCTTTTTGTTCTTCTTTTAAAAACATATAAATATATTTACGGGTTCGGTTATTTCCTTTATCTTGTTAATCACTGACGACTCTTAAACAGTCTTATTCTACCAGAAAGTGTCATTTATGTTGAAGCAGATAATCACTTTATTCACATCTCATCATTCCAGTTTTAAAACACGCATTTATTCTAATGAATAAATCTCAACACAGACAAAACATCCATAACCGAATATTTTCCTTATTTTTGTTTGTTTCATTTTAAAGTTTTCTGCTCTTGACGGAAACTTTAAAGCTTAATTTAACTAACGCGTAATTAGGCAAAGCTCACTAATGATAACGAGCATTAAGAGGCAATCATTTGAGTTTTATGGATTTTAGTTGAGAGGTATTAATTACTAAAGATGAATAACAGCGTGAATTAATAAGAACAAAAAGACATTTTAATAACAAATTACAGTGACGTTACACGCTTCTCAGTGGCGACCATCAATAATGAAAATCATTTTAAAAACACGTTGAATGTTCATGATTCACGGCGCAAAAATTCCATCCGCTGATCGTGTTTCAGTTTAACATGAAAACTGATGATTTCTGCCGCAAAGGTTTGACTGCTGATGTTGTTTCCACGATACGTTTCATCCTGTTACGCACATGGTTGTATTTATTTATGCATCACCTCGTCAATACATCAGATTAATAAACACACATTGATCATGAAGACCGAAGTCTGATTCCGATTCTTTGTTCTCTGTTGAATCACAAAATACCAAATGATCATTTTGATTAAAAAACATCCTCATGATATGAAACTAATTCAGACAAAAGTCTTCATTCGTGTTGTTGAGACATTAGTCGAAGGTTTGTGATTATGAGCTTTAATAAATATGTTTCTCTTGTAAAAGTCCTGTGAAGAGTTTCTGGACAAACCGAAGATTCCTTTCCTCATCTCCTTCCCTCTTCTTCCGCCTCCTTTCCACCATCTTCGCTCCCCTCCTTGACTCCTCCTTCCTTGACTTTTCTCTCTTTGGTCATTTCCCTTTATTTTACTCCTGTAACCCTCCTCTTTCCTAACTCCTCTTCCTCCCCCTTACCTTCCCTCCCCTCTCAGTACATGTCCTCACTCACCTCCCCTCCACCTCCTCCCCCTCCCACGTCCTCACTTCCTCTCCTCATCCCTTCCTCCTGGGTTCAGTGGAGTGAGACGGTTCAGTATTAGCTCTGAAATTAGCAGCAGTCCCTCGTTAAAGAGTTGGCACACACACACACACACACACACACACACACACACACACACACACACCCTAAAAGACACACACACACTCTGTTTCACTGTAGATGGCTCGGCTTCGTTCACTTCACGTCTTTATCATCCTGCCTCTCTCTCTCTCTCTCTCTCTCATTTGCCTCCATCTCCTCCTCCCTCCTTCCTTTCTTGGGTTCCTCGTTCTCCTGTAACCTTCAAACAAAGAGACATCACTGGACTAGACTAGACTAGAATGGACTAGACCAGACTGGACTAGACTAGACTAGTATGGACTAGACCAGACTGGACTAGACTAGACTAGAATGGACTAGACCAGACTGGACTAGACTAGACAAGAATGGACTAGACCAGACTGGACTAGACTAGAATGGACTAGACCAGACAGGACTAGACTAGACTAGAATGGACTATACCAAACTGGACTAGACTGGACTAGACTAGACTAGAACGGACTAGACCAGACTGGACTAGACTAGACAAGAATGGACTAGACTAGACTAGTATGGACTAGACCAGACTGGACTAGACTAGACTAGAATGGACTAGACCAGACTGGACTAGACTAGAATGGACTAGACCAGACAGGACTAGACTAGACTAGAATGGACTAGACTAGACCAGACTGGACTAGACTAGACCAGATTGGACTAGACTAGACTAGTATGGACTAGACCAGACTGGACTAGACTAGACTAGAATGGACTAGACCAGACTGGACTAGACTAGACAAGAATGGACTAGACCAGACTGGACTAGACTAGAATGGACTAGACCAGACAGGACTAGACTAGACTAGAATGGACTATACCAAACTGGACTAGACTGGACTAGACTAGACTAGAACGGACTAGACCAGACTGGACTAGACTAGACAAGAATGGACTAGACCAGACTGGACTAGACTAGACTAGAATGGACTAGACCAGACTAGACTAGACTAGAATGGACTAGACCAGACAGGACTAGACTAGACTAGAATGGACTATACCAAACTGGACTAGACTGGACTAGAATGGACCAGACTGGACTAGACTAGACTAGCATGGACTAGACTAGACCAGATTGGACTAGACTAGACTAGAATGGACTAGAGTGGACCAGTTGATATAATAAGATACGTATAAAGTAAAAAGCTGGACTCAAAGTGTCTCATGAGATGTTTCACTAAGCTGAACACAGTTCTTTCAAAATAAAAACGTCTTCACAGGAAACAACGTTGTACATTGAATCTGCTTCGTTGTTTGTGGTAAAAGGACGAGGAAAGTCGTCAAGGTGAGAAAACCTTCTAAACAGACACCTGCTTTTCTGTGTCTGGATTAGACTGAAGCAACAATCTTCATGGCATTTTAATTATCTCTCTCTTTCTTTCTCTTTCACTCACACAGACTCACACAGACACACACAGACACACAAAGACCCACACACAGGCTGAGTGTGAGTTCTTAATCATGGCAGGACCCGGCGGACTCACTGAAGCTTCCAACAAACACAGCTGGCCTCCTGCCTGACCTGCAGACACATTACCACCTCCACCGGCCAGATGGACCTGTCTGTCCCTGTGTGTCCCTGTGTGTGTCTGTGCGTGTGCGAGACGCTCGTCCTTGAATGAAGACGTGATGGTCAAAGTGTGTGTGTGTGTGTGTGTGTCCACTTGTGATTGGTAAAATGAGAGCGTGTGTGTTAACTAGCTGGACGTCCCATCAGCAGAGCATCTGTGATCCGAGGTCTCCAGAGGAAGTTCCCTGTCATCCAGAGAACAATGAGGGGGGGCAGAGAGGGAGACAAAGGGAGACAGAGGGAGAGACGTGTCTTCTGTCCAGTAAAGATGAGTAACTGTGTGCGTGTGTGTGTGTGTCTCAGACAAAGAGAGTCTGTGGTGTGTATTTGTCTTCAGGTTTGTCTCGTGCAACGATTGTCCGCCTGCCCTGATTCACCTGTGTGTCCATACTGTCTGCGTGTCCCTTTGTCCTGTCCGTCTTGTCCCATGTCACAGAGAACCAATGTCCAGTTCAGACTCGCTTCCTGTTGTGTCCTTTTACAGCCGTGCGTTTATTGTCTGGATGCTCTTTGGTTCTTTTGTTTGGTGAACGTTGATTCGTCTGTTGAGTGATTTTCATTTGTTTCCTTTTGTAAATAAACTTTTTTCTGAACCTCGTCTCCAGAGTCGTGCTTTTGGGTGTAATTAAGGACACTCGGAGCTCTTCTTCATATCCATTTTAATTATTTGTATTATTTAGTGAACAAAAAAGAATCATAAAGATACAAAATGTTCCCTGGATGAATTCTTGCATGAAACAAAAAATGAATAAAAGCTTTATTGTGAAAATACAACAATTACATGTATATCTTTAATATAATATAGGAGCTGATTATTACATATTTACTGGGTCATTCCAGTGGTTTTCGATCAGATGCAGTATAATAAACTATTCCTCAGCATAAAGGTTTGTGCTTCTTCAGCTCACAGGTTGACCCGTGAATAAAAGGTGACCCGGATGGAAAGAAGCGACCATCAGAGCTCACGGAGCCAATCAGCAGATTATTTCATTTTCATCCCCGGAGCCGCTTTAACGGGGCAGAAAAACTTCTCTTCTGATTAAAGGGGTGTGAAGAGAAACACCACCGCGGCGTGCTAGCTGCTAACACTCATGCGCTAGTAGCCGATGCTACTACGATACAACACTACAATCCTAATGCTCATTACAATGCTAACGCTGATGCTACTTATAATGCTAATACCGGTGGTACAACTAATGGTGACACCACTGCTGGTTTTAATACCACTGGTGCTACTGGTCACTGCTGGTTCCTCTGCTGATCGTCTGAGGGACATTTACCTTCAGCCGGTGGAGAACTTTACCCGTTATCTTGGCTGGGCTTCCTCCTCCTCCTCCCTCCTCCCTCCTCCGTCCCCAGTCCTCCCTCCTCCCTCTGCTGTCCCCCCCTCATAGCCCCTGTCTGAGCGAGGGATTGCCTGCTAAACCTTTTCCACGCAGCAAGTGGACCATGACTGAGATGAAGTAGTTGGAGATCCCGTGGAGGAGGGGAGGGTTGTGGTGGGAGGCAGCAGGGGAGGGGGTTTAATCAGCAGGGAGGAACCGGGGGGAGGGGGGAGTGCAGAGAGAGAGCATTTTTCTAAATGCGGCGTGTCCTCCGACTGATGGACTTCTGATGAGGAAACAATCCTTCACACAGAATCCGCACAGAATGAAGGGGGACACGAGCCTGTCTCTGTCTCCCTGTCTGTCTCTCTGTCTGTCTCTGTGTCTCTCTGTCTGTCTGTCTGTCTCTGTGTCTCCCTGCCTGTCTCTCTGTCTCCCTGTCTGTCTCAGTTTTTGTTCACTGTCTGGTGGATTTGGTTGAGACTTCTAGATAACAACAGCTTGTTGTTTGATTGTCGCTGCTGAACCGCCGCACTGACGTCTCTCAACAGTCTGAGGACATGGACTCGTCTCCTCCAGCATGTCCCCCGAAATCATTCTGCATCAAATTATGATTCAGAGTATAAAGAACAGAGCATCAGGTGAGGAAGGTCATCAGCGTTATTTGATCCCAGAGTTTAGACCTTTAGCTTCCTGTGCAGACGAGATTTATTGTGAACAGACGACGTTCATTTCATCTTTCTTCTATTTCAATTCACAAGTTTTTACTACAAAAAGAAACGTTCGTAAATTCAGTGTAAAAAAAGGTGAATGTGAGGTTCAGATAGAATAGAACATGATAGAATAGAACATGATCAAGTAGAACATGCTAGAATAGAACATGATCGAGTAGAACATGATCGAGTAGAACATGATCGAGTAGAACATGCTAGAATAGAACATTCTAGAATAGAACATGATAGAGTAGAACATGCTAGAATAGAACATAATAGAGCAGGACCTTCTAGAATAGAACGCGATAGAGTAGAACCTGATAGAATTGAACATGATAGAGTAGAACATGATAGAATAGAACATGACAGAGTAGAACATGATAGAATATAATATAATAGAGTAGAACATTCTAGAATAAAACGTGATAGAGTAGAACATGATTGAGTAGAACATGCTAGAATAGAACATGATAGAATAGAACATGATCGAGTAGAACATGATAGAGTGGAACATGATAGAATAGAACATGATAGAGTAGAACATGATGGAATAGAACATGCTAGAATAGAACATGATAGACTAGGACATGATAGAGTAGAACATGATAGAGTAGAACATGATAGAATATAATATAATAGAGTAGAACATTCTAGAATAAAACGTGATAGAGTAGAACATGATTGAGTAGAACATGCTAGAATAGAACATGATAGAATAGAACATGATCGAGTAGAACATGATAGAGTGGAACATGATAGAATAGAACATGATAGAGTAGAACATGATCGAGTAGAACATGCTAGAACAGAACATGCTAAAATAGAACATGATAGAGTAGAACCTGATAGAATAGAACATGATCGGGTAGAACATGATAGAGTAGAAAGGACAGAGTGAGTGCCGTGGAGGCGAGTGGATGTGGACAGGAATTCATGTTTATTCATTAAGCCTTGAGCTGCAGACCTGCAAGGTGACCAGCAGACCAGCAGTCTGTCACACACACACATGTACAGACACACACACACACACACGTAAAGACGTACACACAGACACACTTTCACACAAATATGTGCAGGTGCAGGAAAAGACAAACACTCAAACATCTGGCCTGTCTATCACCTTGGATCAGTGGGACAGAGGTGTGTGTGTGTGCGTGTGTGCGTGTGTGTGTGTGTGTATTTCGACTGTGAGTAAACAACAACAAACCTTTCAGTCTGCTACATGTCCTACCGCTGATTTCACTCTGAAGAACACACAAATGCACACGCATGCTCAAATATCAGCAGGTGCTGCTGACTGTCAGTCACACCGCAACGTCCAACAGCTGGATCACACACACACACGCACGCACACACACACAGACAGACACGCACACACACACACACACACACACACGCACACACACACACACACAGACAGACACGCACACACACACACACACCTTCCTCTGCGACCTGCAGCAGCTCACTGATGTTCCTACTAAATAAATGAACGCTGAAGGTCAGAGTTCTATTTACAATTGAAGAAGAGGGTCGGTCCTCTTCCTCCCCATAATCCTCCTCATCGTCAGTGTGTTGGTTCACTTTGTGAAAATAAAAAGCCTAAAGATCTCTAAATGAAATTAGTCTGAATAGCAACCAAATGTTACACGCTGCCCTGGAGGATTCTGGGTAAACAGCGGCCGCCGCGCAGCAGGAAGTCGCTGCTCGTGTTTCCTGTCGGATTTGTAAACGAGCTTCAGGTGATTTCTCTCTTTTTACTGATTGGATTCAAACGAAGTCATCAAACATTCTGAGTGACAATCAGAGATCAATGCGCGTGACTCCAAACACAGGAGCTTCAAAAGGCCTCCACACATTCCATTATTAACACGCCTCCCGCCAGACACAGAAACGAGAGGAATAAAAGATATCAGACAAATCATAAAGGGTTAAATTATTGAATTCGCTCCGATGAAGACGAGGAGAATTGAAATCAGGTTTGTTTGTTTGAAAAGTGGAAAGTAAGAAAGTGAAGGTCAGAAAGAAGGAGATCAAAGAGAGGGAGTGGAACAGAGACACAAGGAGCATCGCAGCAAGGAGGGGGGGGAGGAGGGGGGGGGGAGGAAGAGGAGGAGAAGGAGGAAGAGGAGGAGAGGAGAGGAGAGGAGGAGGAGGATGGGGAAAAAGAGGAGGAGGAGAAGGAGGAGGAGGAGAGAAGGAGGAGGACGGGAAGAAGAGGAGGAGGAGGAGGAGAGAAGGAGGAGGACGGGAAGAAGAGGAGGAGGAGGAGAGGAGGAGGAGGACGGGAAGAAGAGGAGGAGGAGAAGGAGAGAAGGAGGAGGACGGGAAGAAGAGGAGGAGGAGGAGAGAAGGAGGAGGACGGAAGAAGAAGAGGAGGAGGAGAGGAGGAAGGAGAGAAGGAGGAGGACGGAAGAAGAAGAGGAGGAGGAGAGGAGGAAGGAGAGAAGGAGGAGGACGGGAAGAAGAGGAGGAGAGGAGGAGGAGGACGGGAAGAAGAGGAGGAGAAATGGCTGGTTGACAACATCTTGCCAAAGATAAGACCCTTAGAACTTGAACACAATGAACGCTGCTTAAGTTCATAAATGATGAATAATAAATGATTATTTCTGCTTGATTTAAAATGTAAATGTTTATATTTTAATGCTTTGATAAATGAAACTATTAGAAACGTCTTTTAATGTCTAATCTCTCTTTTCTAAATGTTTCACAAAACGATCACGAGTGGCAGGGAACCACAGAGTGTGTGTGTGTGTGTGCGTGTGTGTGTGTGTATGTGTGTGTGTCTGTGTGTGTGTGTGTGTGTGTGTGTGTGCGTGCGTGCGTGCGTGCGTGTGTGTGTGCGTGTGTGTGTGCGTGTGTGTGTGTGTGTGTGTGCGTGCGTGCGTGCGTGCGTGCGTGTGTGTGTCTGTGTGTGTGTGTGTGTGTGTGTGTGTGTGTGCGTGCGTGCGTGTGCGTGTGCGTGCGCGTGCGTGTGCGTGTGTGTGCGCGTGTGTGTGTGTGTGTGTGTGCGTGCGTGCGTGCGTGCGTGCGTGCGTGCGTGTGTCTGTGTGTGTGTGTGTGTGTGTGTGTGTGTGTGTGTGCGTGCGTGCGTGCGTGCGTGTGCGTGTGCGTGCGCGTGCGTGTGCGTGTGTGCGTGTGTGTGTGTGTGTGTGTGTGTGTCCTACATGCTGTTAAGCTCGTCCTGTAATGAGCTGTTAACTGCTGCGTCCTTTCAGTTCCCCTCACGACTCCGACACAAATCCCCCCTTTATTCTCACTACTGTAATCCAGCACAGACACACACACACACACACACACACGCTCCACAACATCACCCACAATGCATCACTTCCTAGTGTCAAATCCCTTCCCTGTGATCAATGACAAGACCTCTAAGGAGGCCACAACACACACACACACAACACACATAACTATGAACACACAAACAATACTGTAAACACACACAAAGAGCAGACACAGTACATGTATAAATACTCTTAACTACAGTAAAAAGTACAATATCTACTTCTGGGTTGCAGTATAGTAGAAAGTACAATACAGATATCAGGGATGAAAGATCCATGATATAACAGAGCAGTACAAAGTATGTAATATGTATGTAATAGTATATTCACTCTACACTGCACTCAGTGAAGTACACCGTTGATGTATTAGTACTCCACTTCTCACCACGAGGTTGAGACCTCAGACCGGCAACGACACACTGCTACTACTGCTAGTACTGCTACTACTGCTACTACTTCTAGTTCTACTAGTTCTTCTACCACTGCTACTACTTCTAGTACTACTAGTACTTCTACCACTGCGAGCGCACACAAACGTTACCATGGCGACGAGGTGTGCTGCTGGCCGGCCAGGTGGAGGGTCTTGGGCCGCGCGGCGGAGCAGCTGCCTGCATTGGCCGGCCGCTCCCAGTAGGGGTCACTGTGGAGCACAGAAAACGTGGAGAGGTTCTTTAAGGAGAGCCCAGAGGAACATCACGAGGAGAAGAAGGAGACATCAAGGAGTTATGCACAGACTGTCACATGAGATGCAGCTTTCACGGGGAGCAGCTGGGCGTTTTAACTCAGTGGGAAATAAAACAAAAAGCATGTGACCTACTTATGACCTTCTGACATCTCACCGAACCCCCGAAAACACGACTGGTGATCCAGTGCAAATACCTCGACTCGCCCCCGAGAACCCCGAACCAGCAGCATGATGCAAACCAGAAGAAGTCCGTACAAAACGTTATTTAAACTGTAGACTGAAAACAGGAAGTGACCAAGAAGACTTGAAATTAGAGACTGAGACCATAAACTCATGTTTACAATGTTTACTGAGGGAATAAATCCAGAGAGAAGTAGAGTCATTTCCTCATAGACGTCTATGGGAGCAGAGGAGTCGCCCCCTGCTGGTCACTACAGAGAAGTAGAGTCATTTCCTCATAGACGTCTATGGGAGCAGAGGAGTCGCCCCCTGCTGGTCACTACAGAGAAGTAGAGTCATTTCCTCATAGACGTCTATGGGAGCAGAGGAGTCGCCCCCTGCTGGTCACTACAGAGAAGTAGAGTCATTTCCTCATAGACGTCTATGGGAGCAGAGGAGTCGCCCCCTGCTGGTCACTACAGAGAAGTAGAGTCATTTCCTCATAGACGTCTATGGGAGCAGAGGAGTCGCCCCCTGCTGGTCACTACAGAGAAGTAGAGTCATTTCCTCATAGACATCTATGGGAGCAGAGGAGTCGCCCCCTGCTGGTCACTACAGAGAAGTAGAGTCATTTCCTCATAGACGTCTATGGGAGCAGAGGAGTCGCCCCCTGCTGGTCACTACAGAGAAGTAGAGTCATTTCCTCATAGACATCTATGGGAGCAGAGGAGTCGCCCCCTGCTGGTCACTACAGAGAAGTAGAGTCATTTCCTCATAGACGTCTATGGGAGCAGAGGAGTCGCCCCCTGCTGGTCACTACAGAGAATGCAGCTTCAAGACAATAAATAGATATAGATTATATGATCCAAACACCCAGTACTACGTCACTAGAGTACTACGTCACCAGAGTACTACGTCACTAGAGTACTACATCCCAGTCATATGATAAATATGCTCCACACTTGCTTAACACTTGTACAACTGATGTTTAATGAGGCCGAATACAAAAGATGTCCCAAAACAGTCAGTTACACTTATTTAAATACAATAGATGTTTTCTGTGTACTTTGTATCATGAGAGTTTTCCTGAAGTCAGTGTAAAGATATTACAACAGATCCTCTTGCTTATTGATCAAATCTCCAGATTTCCTCCAAAGCGCAGCGCATTAAAAAGGTATAGAAGTGTATTAGAGTAGAAGTGTGGGACATCTACGGTCGGCATTGAATGAACTAGAGCCGTAATGTGCTCCAGTGGACCTTTGCTCCACTGCGATGAAATAAAGTTGAATTCAGCTTAATCAAACTGATCAATAATGCTCATTGGTTGAGATCGTTTGATTTAACCACCCGGAGAGAAGACGAAGAAGCTTCGAGTCGCTTTGAATGAAATAAAGTGAATTATTAGAATCTCACACAGACACCAGAGGACGGGCCGTCACAACACATGCCGGAGAGGATTGCTCATACAGGGGGGAGTAGGGGGGAGTAGGGGGGTAGAAGGGAGGGGGGGCAGACGTGAGGGGGGGGGGGGCGCAGGAGAACATTAGTGCACGGCGCTCCATAAAAGCGTGCACGTGGCAGACGGGTATTACTGTAGAACAGCTTCCTGAGGCCTATCGCTCCTGTCGGCAGGGGGAGGGGGGCATCGACGGCATAACTTACTCCTGCTCTAAAGCCGTACGGCAGGAGAGGGGGAGTGAGGGGGGGACGGGGGGACGGGGGGGACGGGGGGGCGGGGGCAGAGATTGTATTGCTTTTAGATTTGATCTTGTGATGCATGACTGGGGGAACATAACAGAACAAAAATATATAACAACTATAAAGCGACGACGGCAGGCTTGTTCTCCGGGGGACGGGGGGGTCGGGGTTGAGGGGGGGGGGGGGGTCTCCGTACTTTACTGATTGCACACCGAGGCTCGGGGCTCAGGGGGGACCATTAGAGTCCTCCCCGCAGGACAGATTAGGGCCGTGACGTCAGTGTGTCCTGCAGGGACGTCTGAAGGTCCGGACCGTCCTCTTGGGGGGGTTTAGTGTCCAACAACATCTCTGTGTGGTTTGCGTTGTCATGGAGATCAAAGCTTTGTGATCGATGAGGTTAAATGATTGTGAGAGAGACGTTCCCTCGCTTTCTTGCATCCTTCCTTCCTTTCCTTCATGTTCTTTCCATCCCTCTCGCTCTCTTTGTCACATCCTTAAATCCTCCTTCCTTCTCTCCTTCACTTTTCATTATTTTACTCCATCTTCCCTTTCCCTCCATGTCCTTCACTCCTCTCTCCTCCCTCCATCTTTACCTCCATCCCTCTTTTTTCTTTTTACCAAGCACTCCCTCTCTTTTCTTCCTTGCCCCCTCCCCCCTTCTCTCCCCTTCCTACATCCTCACATCCTTCTCTCTTTTCCTCCCTCCACTCTTCCTCATCCCTCCCTTCTCTCTTTCATCAATCTGTCCATTAGTTCCTGATTGATGCCTTCAGGTGTCATTTTGGAAAGTGGTCAAGTAACTGCATTGCATCAAACACACAGCGAAAAAAACTCCACCCAGAAAACAAACACAACTGTGGGCGCACACCAATGACTACACAAACACACACACACACACACACACAAACACTCTGCAGAAATTCAATAACCTGAGTATAAACAAGACACACACACACTCACAAAAAGACGGACTCGTGGGTAAATGCACACCGAGATGAACATAAGCAAGTAAACAAACACACACACACAGACACACACTCCATCAGGGCCAAATGGCGCGGTGGAGGCGGTGCGATGCGTATTGCCGGGCGCCGGCAGAGCTAAATTGCAGACGGCGAAGGGGAGATCTGGGCCATTTTTCAAGGCTGACTATATATTACAAATTGGCTACCAGGGCATTGTCTTAGAATACACACACACAGACACACACACACTCACAAAGTGAAAAAACTAATCCTGGCGTGTCCTGTTGGAGCTCAAAGAGCCGCAGAAATCTGCCCTTTTCAACAATTTCCCCAGAATAAACCATGTGATTGAAAATGTGTCAGTTTAGCAAGAAGCGCAGACGCTACACACACACACACACACACACAGATACACACCTGTACACACACACATACACACAGATACACACCTGTACACACACACACACACACACACACTTATGTTCCCCTGTTTGCCGGCTGTAGCCCTTCTGTTTGTTATGAGAATGTTCAACACTTGACCCAGGGTCAGAGAGAAATCCCCACCCTGTGTAACACACACACACACACACACACCTGTGTACACACAGGTAGTACACGCCTGCGCTCACACACACTCACGGACACTTTGTCCCGGCTGGCCAGGATGTTGTGGTCCAGGTTTAGTGGGTTTTGCTTCAGCGCTGCAGTAAAGCTGAGACTTTACTCCCAGACTCAGGTCTTATTTAACCACCTTCATGGGGACCAACCTGAACCCACCAACCCAACAGGTCTTATTTAACCACCTTCATGGGGACCAACCTGAACCCACCAACCCAACAGGTCTTATTTAACCACCTTCATGGGGACCAACCTGAACCCACCAACCCAACAGGTCTTATTTAACCACCTTCATGGGGACCAACCTGAACCCACCAACCCAACAGGTCTTATTTAACCACCTTCATGGGGACCAACCTGATCCCACCAACCCAACAGGTCTTATTTAACCACCTTCATGGGGACCAACCTGAACCCACCAACCCAACAGGTCTTATTTAACCACCTTCATGGGGACCAACCTGATCCCACCAACCCAACAGGTCTTATTTAACCACCTTCATGGGGACCAACCTGAACCCACCAACCCAACAGGTCTTATTTAACCACCTTCATGGGGACCAACCTGAACCCACCAACCCAACAGGTCTTATTTAACCACCTTCATGGGGACCAACCTGAACCCACCAACCCAACAGGTCTTATTTAACCACCTTCATGGGGACCAACCTGAACCCACCAACCCAACAGGTCTTATTTAACCACCTTCATGGGGACCAACCTGAACCCACCAACCCAACAGGTCTTATTTAACCACCTTCATGGGGACCAACCTGAACCCACCAACCCAACAGGTCTTATTTAACCACCTTCATGGGGACCAACCTGAACCCACCAACCCAACAGGTCTTATTTAACCACCTTCATGGGGACCAACCTGAACCCACCAACCCAACAGGTCTTATTTAACCACCTTCATGGGGACCAACCTGAACCCACCAACCCAACAGGTGTGATTTAACCACCTTTGTGAGGACCAACCTGAACTTCTAACGTTCAGGCTACAGAGGTGATGAGATACTTTTACATGAGTATTAAAGTGTTCAAACAGGTAAATTAAAACAATGGACGTTTGGAGTGTCATCCCACTACGGCCTGTGAGACCACGACAGACTGTTGCCATGACAACTTGCCTCAAAATGCCACCTGCTGTGCTTTTGTTGTAGAAACATACAATCTAAAAGATATTTCTGTGTGTTTTCTCTCGGACCTCCGACCCACGCCGCCTCTTCCCGAGTTAATCATCACCCGAAGGATAGAAAACCAATGAAAACGTGGCTGCGTTTAGTCGGCCGCACACGTTATCGCCAAATAACCAGAATAAATCCGGCTCGCGTCGCGTGCGGCCGTAATGGAGTCTGTCGTTTTAAAATGGATGGAGCTCCATTAGAGGAGCTGCCGCCGCGCTAAGTGTGATGAAGGGCGAAGCTTCCGCGTCTCTCTCCTTCGTTTCCATGGCAAGGCGGCCGCGATGATGATGACGATGCAGAAAAGGTCCTGGAGACGGACGGACGCGACACATGAAGTCGACGAGGCGTCAAACACACAAAGGCGCTTTTATTCTCCTAAAAGAGGCCACTTCCGGTCGCTGTTTCTGTAAATCACATCCTCCTCACCTTTCTCTCTATTGCCGTCCCCCCTCCCTTATTTTCTCACACACACACAGACACACAAACACACACACACACACACACAGACACACACACACACACACACACACAGACACACACACACAGATGACATGTTTATTAATCACCTCTTTAGCTGAGCGACCGGCCTGATTTACCGCTGACTTCTTAGCTGTCAACAGCTGAGGACAGCTGCCTGACATTTACAAGTAGACACACACACACACACACACACACACACACACACACACACTGAAGTGCCATAAATCTCTGCATGAAAGCTAAGAGGTCCGATCTCCGTCCCAGCAGGCCGACTCAAAGCTGCAAAAAAAATGTCCCGTAATTGGTAAAAATCCTGGGCGGTTCTACGGTAAATCGATGTAATCACGAAGCAGGAATAAAGACTTTTGAAGTGCTTTAAGGGAGGAAGGGTCCTTCAGACAGATGTTTGTTCCTTGTGTGAAAGCGGTATTATATTTTAACCCCAAAAAAGATCTTACGTAAATAATTATTGTGTTGCCTTAAAATTGTCTTTTCGTGTTGTCACATCTCTGCGTTTAACAACGAGTCAAACTAATGGAATCATTATTCTCCTTCATTTTCACTTTTCATATGTGAAGGATCGCAGACAGACGCTTGTACGGATCTCTGTCCGAACCGGTTGATGTGCGGAGGGGGGGGGGGTCTCGCCACGCGTTAACCTCCCTGTGAGCGGGAATGTCACCTGCCAGATAAAAGAAAACAAGCGCTCCTCATGTCTGAGCAAAATGTTTTTTTGAGATACAGACGAAACGAACAAGAGAGGAGAGGAAACATGAGGAGATGAGAAGTCAGGAGAGGAAAGGAGTGGACAAGGAAACGCTGACAGAGTGAACATGTGTGTGCGTGTGTGTGTGTGTGTGTGTGTGTGTGTGTGTGTGTGTGTGTTTCCAGCGGGTTTGACCACAGTCATCCAGATGTAAGACAGGATCGGACTGAATCCCTGCTGCTGACACACAAACACACACACAAACACACACACACACACACACACACACACACGCACACACACACACACACACACACGCACACACACACACAAACACAGCCAACGTTCTGCAATCGTAGGAGATGAATCTTGCCAACAGGTGCTAGCTAGTTACATTTGATTTAAACTGTAGTCACAACCCTCCCGCTAACCAAACAGTTCATTATGATTCATTATTATTCATTTTATATTTTCATTTTACCAAAATATCCCATTCAAAGGCCAACGTCAATAAATGATTGACTTCCTTCCTTATTTTGACTCAATCAATCAAGAAATACTCAAAAGAGGATTAATATGCAGTTGAAAATAGTCCCCAACAAACGCTGTACTTCTATTTCTCTTTGTTTTAAAGATGACAACAAGTCTGACTCATATTACATTACATTACATTACATGTCATTTAGCGGACGCTTTTATCCAAAGCGACGTACAATAAGTGCATTCAACCATAGGGTACAAACTCAGGAGAACAAGAAACAAGAAAGTGCAATTTCCTCAAATAAGCCAATTTACAATTTGCTATAGATGAGTGACGTTACAAGTACAATTTAAGTGCTACAATTTGTTAGTCTTTAGTCGAGGTAGAGTCTGAAGAGGTTTAGTCTGAAGATGTGAAGGCTCTCTCCGGTCCTGATGTCTTCACAGACCTCCTTCCACCATTTCGGCGCAAGGACAGCGAAGAGTCGAGACCTAGTCGAGTGTTTTGCTCTTGGTGCTCATAGCACCGAGTGTCAAAATAGGGTCAAACAGACCATGAAGCAGGGGGTGCTTTAGGGCGGGGCTACACGCTGATTGACAGGCCTCTAATAGACCATAAAGCAGGGGATGCTTTAGGGCGGGGCTACACGCTGATTGACAGGCCCCTAATAGACCATAAAGCAGGGGATGCTTTAGGGCGGGGCTGCACGCTGATTGACAGGCCCCTAATAGACCATAAAGCAGGGGATGCTTTAGGGCGGGGCTACACGCTGATTGACAGGTCTCTTACAGAGTAGTATACAGCGTCTCCCCGTCCATATATGGTCACTTAGCTCTTTAGATGAATGTATGAAGAGAGACTGAAATAGCTCATCAACCTTGTAGATTCATCCACGTTCTCGTTAATAAATGTTGTATAAGTGAGTTTCTCAGAGAGGAACGAAGCTGCTGAAGGAGAATTCTGGTCATTTTAAAGTCACATGACCGACATGTTGAAGAAAGGTGAAAAGGGTGAAAGAATTAAAGAGTAGATATCAACATGAATCTTCACCACTTCATCACTACATGAAGAGGACCATTTATTGTGTTACACGCTTTATCAAACGTGATGTTTAATTATGCAAACAAAGCATCATCTAACACCCTGCGTATTATGCAAATGAGGCATCATATTTAACCTTTTTCTCTCTCTTTTAAATCCCTGTTTGTTGTTTCTGAGTCGACCTGAAACGAGAAGTTTGATGCGAGACGTTAATATTTCCACATTTTCATCTCTATCTCTATCTGTTTCCACAGTTTGTTCCCCCCCCTCATCTCCTGATCCTCCAGAGTCAAGGAGAAGTGAAAAACTTTGTCTCCAAGCAGACGTCAACTTGTTGAAAAGGGAATAAATCTTGGACTGAAGTTTTCGTGGGGGAAGCGTCGAGGAAGCCGACATCTGAGCCGGGATTTGAAGCTGGAGTTGAAGGGCAAAGCTAAGAGACGTGGTTGAAGAGACAAAGAGAGGCGGGGTGTTGTTTCGGGAGCAGGGATGGGGGTGACTTACCTTTGTGGAGTCGACTCGAGATTTTTCTGAAAGACACAAATCCGCG
>NC_135703.1:907500-909035 GCF_964276395.1 Gasterosteus aculeatus
CCAAATTGCTGTGTGACCTTGTCTGAATGCAGGACGCTAAATACTGGCAGATATAATAAGAGCAGGAAGACGAGAGGAGGACCAGAGACGAGGAGAAGACGCATGAAGAGAGGAGGGAAACGGAGGAGGAGGAGGAGGAGGGAGAGAGAGGAGGAGGACAAAGACACACTCAGTTAAAGGAAAAGAGGACAGAAGTCCTCCCATAGAAGTCTATAGAGGGGTCACCGGAGGGGGGAGTCGCCCCTAATAAACAACACGGCGACATCAGCTCAATGTTTGTGTCACTTGTATCCGTCTGAGGGAATCTGCCCCCCAGCGCTGATTTTCATTAGCGATAGCGGCCTCGCACAAATCAAACAGTCGAGGCGACTCACTCCTTTAATATCCTGTTTGTGAGGACTGAAGGATTGTGGGGCAGCGCTGAGAAACAGGAAGCACGGTGAAGCCTGCGTGTGTGTGTGTGCGTGTGTGTCTGTGTGTGTGTGTGTGTGCAGCGATCAGGTCACATAGGTCACCCTCCCCCCCCCCCCCCGTACAGCTTTGAGTACGCGGGATTCATCATCAGGCGTCTCGGTCAGATTAATGTGTAAACAACGTGGAACCAAATCGATCGCGTGTTTTTCTTCTTTTTCAGCCACATAGAGATTTTCATTAAAAGCCTCGACAACGACACACACACACACACAACCACTCTTGTGCGATGGTCAGCACAGGTGAACCAGGAAGAACCTCAGAAGCACAGCGCTAACGTAGCGACGAGCTACCGAGGACCTGAGGAGGGTCTGTGAACCACAGGAGATCCCATCAGGTACCTGAGGTATCAGTGTGGGGGGGCCGACCTGTCGGGGTCGGACCGATCGATGGTCCTCAGGCTTTGCCACCAGCAACCAGCAGAGAGAGCTGCATGTGTGTCTGCCACACACACACACACACACACACACACACACACACACACACACACACTTATCACAACAGCTGCAGAACAACATGATTAGCCAATTTAAATGAATCAATATACAAATATGTAACACTGAACCTATAAAACACCTAAAGCTACGCACACACACACACACACACACACCTTGCATCTGTGTGTGTGTGTGTGTGTGTGTCTGCCGTAATGGTCCATGCTAATGAAGCTAGCGCCGCGGCTAGCAGACAGCGCCTTTTGACTCCTCTAACCGGATTATGCAAATCACACGCTCATCACAGCTCTGGGAGGCGAGTGACACATAATTTATACCACAGAAGAAGAGGAGCGGGTGAGGAAAGAGCCACACACACGCACACACACAGACACACACACACAGACACACACAGCTATCTGTCATGTTCACGAACACCTGGATGTGTTAACAGTCACACTCAGAGAAAGAATCTATCAACACACAACACATTGTGTAAGTGAGAGGGGAGGAGACCAGAGGAGAGGAGATGAGGAAAGGAATAAGGGAAGGAAAAGGAGCAGAGGAGAAAGGAAGAATAAAAAGAGACGAGGAAAGGAAAGTGAGGAAAGTAGCTAAAAACAAAAAGTA
>NC_135703.1:909235-929235 GCF_964276395.1 Gasterosteus aculeatus
GTCGCCGGGATACAACACCGACTCAGCGCCCCGGTTGGTCCTCCGGCTCCGGCTCCAGATCCTGCTCAAACACCGCCAGTGCCAGTCCCTCCCTACCATCGGGAGCCACAGGTTCCTACCCCGGAGAGGTACGATGGCGACCTCGGCAGCTGTCGAGCCTTCCTACTACAATGTGGGTTGGTCTTCGACCAACAACCAACTTCATTCGCCACGGACGGGTCAAAGATTGCTTTTGTGATTGGACTGCTACGTGGAAAAGCCTTAGAGTGGGCCTCAGCGGTATGGGAGACACAGAGTAATGTGGCAAGTACCTACCCAATGTTCACCTCAGAGATGCGTAAATTATTTGACCACCCAGTGCGTGGTAGAGACGCATCCAAGAGACTACACGCGCTGCGGCAAGGTACCCGAGGCGTCGCAGACTACGCCATTGAGTTCCGGACGCTAGCCGTTGAAAGCGGATGGAACGATGAGGCCTTAGAATCTGTTTTTTATAACGGATTAAGTAGCCAGATCAAGGACGAATTGGTTTCATACCCTGAACCAGAGACTTTAGAGGATCTGGTTCAATTGGCGATTCGGGTAGATAACCGATGCCGGGAGCGACAGAGAGAAAGGAGGCGCAGCGAGTCACCCCTCCCCCGAAGGGTAGCAACCTCATATTCTGTTGGAGGGGGACCTCCCAGGTACAACGCCAGATCACCAGCGGGGACCAACAATGAAGAGAGGCCCGAGCATGAGCCCATGCAACTAGGCCGATATCACCTTGACGAAGAGGAGCGGCGGCGCCGGTTTGACAACAACAGCTGTCTTTTCTGCGGGCTACAAGGACACTACCGTTCCTCCTGTCCTCGGCGCTCATCAAACAGGAGGGCTCGCTAGATGTGGAGAGAATACTAGCGAGCCAAGTACCCATATCTCCCAACCCCCGGCCCAGAGCACCACTGCACGCCACGCTCTCAACAAAAGGTCAGTCTTTTCGATTTCAAGTTTTAATCGATTCTGGGGCAGACGACAGTTTTATTGATGCTGATGTGGTGAGACAACTGGGCCTCAACACCACTCCTCTGGAGGGGGCGGTTGAGGCTGCTACTCTTGACGGCAGGCTGCTGGCCAGGATCACCAGCCGAACCGAGCCCGTTAAGCTATTTATTTCAGGTAACCACCAGGAAGAGATCAGCCTGTTAATTATTTCCTCCCCTAAGATTCCGATCGTTCTAGGACTTACGTGGTTGGTTAAACACAATCCGGTAATCGACTGGCCAGAGGCTAGGATAACCAACTGGAGTAAGTTTTGTCATGCTCATTGCCTGCGGTCTGCAAGTCCGAGACTAGAGAACAGCCAGGGATCCACCCAATGCGCGGCTGACCTATCCCTCGTCCCCACTGACTACCATGACCTGGGGGAGGTTTTCAGTAAGAATCGGGCCTCATCACTTCCACCTCACCGCCCGTACGACTGCGCGATTGAATTAAAGTCTGGTTCCACGTTCCCCAGTAGTCGTCTGTACAGCATCTCTAAACCGGAACGGGTAGCCATGGAGAAATACATTAAGGAGTCGCTCGCCGCCGAGCTCATCCGTCCCTCTTCGTCTCCATTGGGAGCAGGTTTTTTTTTTGTCACCAAGAAGGACGGTTCCCTCCGGCCATGTATTGACTATCGCGGTTTAAACGAGATAACCATCAAGAATAAGTATCCGTTACCACTCATGAACGAGGCCTTTGATGCACTTCAAGGGTCCACAATCTTCACTAAGTTAGACTTGCGTAATGCATACCACTTGGTGAGAATTCGTAAGGGAGACGAGTGGTTGACAGGATTTAACACACCGTTGGGGCATTTTGAATATCAAGTCATGCCGTTTGGATTGACTAATGCCCCAGCGGTATTTCAGGGGCTGGTTAACGACGTGCTCAGAGACATGTTGGGACGTTTCGTATTTGTGTATCTTGATGACATCCTCATATTTTCTAGAGACCCCACCGAACACATTCAACATGTCCGCCTGGTGCTACAACGTCTCCTGGAGAACAAATTATATGCCAAAGCGGAGAAATGTGAATTTCATGCCGACACTGTTTCATTCCTGGGCTACGTCATTTCTGAGGGACAGGTGAGGATGGATCCAGCTAAGGTGGAGGCAGTACTTGGATGGCCTAGGCCCGACACGAGAAAGCAACTTCAGAGGTTCTTAGGGTTTGCTAACTTTTACCGACGGTTTATTCGGGATTACAGTAGTGTCGCCGCTCCCCTTACTGCACTTACCTCCTGTAGCAAACCCTACGTGTGGACCCCAGAAGCAGAGGGGGCGTTTGGGGAACTCAAGAGGCGGTTCACGTCTGCTCCCATCCTTGCCCAACCTGATCCGTGCCGGCAGTTTGTTGTCGAGGTGGATGCCTCTGACGTGGGGCTGGGAGCGGTGTTATCCCAACGCACCGCGACGGACGGTAAGCTCCACCCCTGTGCTTACTTGTCGCGTCGGTTGTCCCCGGCCGAGCGCAATTACGATGTGGGCAACCGTGAGCTACTGGCCGTCAAGGTCGCCCTGGAGGAATGGCGTCATTGGTTGGAGGGTGCGGAACTACCGTTTGTGGTTTGGACAGACCATAAGAATCTCGAGTACATCCGGTCAGCGAAACGCCTCAACTCACGTCAAGCCAGGTGGGCCCTGTTTTTTGGACGTTTTTCCTTCTCCCTGACTTACAGACCTGGATCACGTAACACCAAACCAGACGCCCTATCTAGAGTGTTTTCCAGAGAGGAGGAGGGGCGAGAGCCGGACACCATCGTCCCCAAACACTGCTTGGTCGGGGCAGCCCTGTGGAGAATAGAAGACGAGGTAACCTCTGCCCTCAGAGTCAACCCGGGGCCAGGTAATGGGCCTCCGGGCCGGCTATTTGTGCCAGATAATGTGAGAACTAATGTCCTGCAGTGGGCTCATGGCTCAAGGCTGACGTGCCATCCCGGAGTGGCTCGGACCATGGCATTTCTAAGGAGACGGTTCTGGTGGCCAACCATGGCTGACGACACAAAGGGATACGTCGCAGCTTGCCAAGTGTGCGCACAAAATAAGGTATCTAATAGACCTAGCGCCGGATTTTTACGCCCCCTGCCCATACCACGACGCCCATGGTCTCATGTGGCACTGGACTTCGTGACCGGACTACCCCCGTCAGAAGGTAACACAGTTGTACTCACCGTGGTTGATCGTTTCAGCAAGTATGCCCATTTCGTTCCACTCCCCAAGCTCCCGTCAGCAAAGGAGACGGCCTCTATCCTTGTCAAGGAGGTGTTTCGCATACATGGGTTGCCTTGTGACCTGGTCTCGGACCGGGGGCCCCAATTTTCCTCGGCTGTCTGGAGAGCCTTCTGTAGGGCCATTGGGGCCACAGTCAGTCTGTGCTCGGGATACCATCCACAGACCAATGGTCAGGCAGAGAGAGCTAACCAGAAACTGGAGATATCTCTTCGATGTCTAGTGTCTGCTAATCCCGGGTCCTGGGCCTCCCAAATCTACTGGGCAGAATATGCGCACAACACCTTGCCCTCTTCCGCAACAGGTATGTCCCCTTTTCAATGTTTGTACGGCTATCAACCTCCCCTTTTCCCATCCCAGGAGAGAGACATCGCCGTGCCCTCCGTACACAGTCACATCCGTCGCTGTCACCGAACCTGGCATCGAGTCCGCGCGGCCTTGCTCCGCTCCTCTGAGCATTACCAACGGCATGCCAACCGCCACCGGACGGCCGCCCCGACCTACAAAGTAGGTGACAAGGTCTGGCTGTCCACTAAAGACCTTCCACTGAGGACTGAGTCTAGAAAACTGTCTCAGAGATTCATTGGCCCGTTCGTAATTGAAGGGGTCATCAACCCGGTTGCGGTCCGATTGAAGTTACCTAGGTCCCTTCGTGTTCACCCCACTTTCCACGTGTCCCGTCTTAAACCGGTCCTCCTCAGTCCCCTCCTGCCCCCTCCCCCGCGACCCCCCCCACCACGGATCATTGACGGTGCTCCGGCTTACACAGTGCGTAGGATTCTGGACTCCAGACGCCGGGGCCGGGGAACCCAATACCTAGTGGATTGGGAGGGTTTTGGTCCAGAGGAGCGGTGCTGGATTCCCCGCCGCCAGATCCTGGACGCCGTCATGGTGAGGGACTACCATCGCCGTCGGCCAGACAGGCCTGGTGGGGTGTCTGGAGACACCCGTCGGAGAGGGGGTACTGTCAGGTCGCCACCCTCAGGAGGCGTCGGTGTGTTGGCACCAACCAGCACTCGAGGGGGCCGGACGTCAGCACGGAGGTGAGAGCAGGGCCCAGCTGCGTCTCATCCACAATCACCCACCTGTTGCTGCCTTCCAATCAGGGGAGGTATTTAGGAGCGGCCCCGAAGCCTCTTCCCCGCCGGATTGTTAGTCTTGTTTGTGAGTCAGACCGATAACTCAGGTCGAAGAACAGCAAGAAGTCAGAGGCCGCTGTTCTAAAACTAACCAGTGTCCTGTCTTCCTCTTTTCACCCAGGCACCTGAACGGGCCGCATGGCCCACGCACCTCCCCGGGAATCCCGCTCACTGTTTTTCCCCCACCTCTGGAATCCGGGACCGCCGTCACCACCCCGTCACCTCCTAGTCCGGTGCCTCCTTTTCACGAATAAAATACATGGTGACTAACAAATCTGCGTTTGGGTCTTTTCCAGTGGAGGCAATACGTGACACTCCTGAAGAGTCCTCCTCCATCTCCTCCTCACCCTCCTCCTAAAAAGCCCACCTCCATCTCCTCCTCACCCTGCTCCTCCCGAAGAGCCGTCCTCCATCTCCTCCTCACCCTGCTCCTCCTAATGAACCCTCCTCCATCTCCTCCTCACCCTGCTCCTCCTGAAGAGCCCTCCTCCATCTCCTCCTCACCCTCCTCCTAATGAACCCTCCTCCATCTCCTCCTCACCCAGCTCCTCCTAATGAACCCTCCTCCATCTCCTCCTCACCCTCCTCCATCTCCTCCTCACCCTGCTCCTCCTGAAGAGCCCTCCTCCATCTCCTCCTCACCTCCTCCTGAAGAGTCCTCCTCCATCTCCTCCTCACCTCCTCCTGAAGAGTCCTCCTCCATCTCCTCCTCACCCTGCTCCTCCTGAAGAGCCCTCCTCCATCTCCTCCTCACCTCCTCCTGAAGAGTCCTCCTCCATCTCCTCCTCACCCTCCTCCTGAAAAGCCCACCTCCATCTCCTCCTCACCCTGCTCCTCCTGAAGAGCCCTCCTCCATCTCCTCCTCACCCTCCTCCTGAAAAGCCCACCTCCATCTCTTCCTCAACCTCCTCCTGAAGAGCCCTCCTCCATCTCCTCCTCACCTCCTCCTGAAGAGTCCTCCTCCATCTCCTCCTCACCCTCCTCCTGAAAAGCCCACCTCCATCTCCTCCTCACCCTCCTCCTTAAGAGCCCTCCTCCATCTCCTCCTCACCTCCTCCTGAAGAGTCCTCCTCCATCTCCTCCTCACCCTCCTCCTAAAAAGCCCACCTCCATCTCCTCCTCACCCTGCTCCTCCTGAAGAGCCGTCCTCCATCTCCTCCTCACCCTGCTCCTCCTAATGAACCCTCCTCCATCTCCTCCTCACCCTGCTCCTCCTGAAGAGCCATCCTCCATCTCCTCCTCACCCTCCTCCTAATGAACCCTCCTCTATCTCCTCCTCACCCAGCTCCTCCTAATGAACCCTCCTCCATCTCCTCCTCACCCTCCTCCATCTCCTCCTCACCCTGCTCCTCCTGAAGAGCCCTCCTCCATCTCCTCCTCACCTCCTCCTGAAGAGTCCTCCTCCATCTCCTCCTCACCCTGCTCCTCCTGAAGAGCCCTCCTCCATCTCCTCCTCACCTCCTCCTGAAGAGTCCTCCTCCATCTCCTCCTCACCCTCCTCCTGAAAAGCCCACCTCCATCTCCTCCTCACCCTGCTCCTCCTGAAGAGCCCTCCTCCATCTCCTCCTCACCCTCCTCCTGAAAAGCCCACCTCCATCTCTTCCTCAACCTCCTCCTGAAGAGCCCTCCTCCATCTCCTCCTCACCTCCTCCTGAAGAGTCCTCCTCCATCTCCTCCTCACCCTCCTCCTGAAAAGCCCACCTCCATCTCCTCCTCACCCTCCTCCTGAAGAGCCCTCCTCCATCTCCTCCTCACCTCCTCCTGAAGAGTCCTCCTCCATCTCCTCCTCACCCTCCTCCTGAAAAGCCCACCTCCATCTCCTCCTCACCCTGCTCCTCCTGAAGAGCCGTCCTCCATCTCCTCCTCACCCTGCTCCTCCTAATGAACCCTCCTCCATCTCCTCCTCACCCTGCTCCTCCTGAAGAGCCCTCCTCCATCTCCTCCTCACCCTCCTCCTAATGAACCCTCCTCCATCTCCTCCTCACCCAGCTCCTCCTAATGAACCCTCCTCCATCTCCTCCTCACCCTCCTCCATCTCCTCCTCACCCTGCTCCTCCTGAAGAGCCCTCCTCCATCTCCTCCTCACCTCCTCCTGAAGAGTCCTCCTCCATCTCCTCCTCACCCTCCTCCTGAAAAGCCCACCTCCATCTCCTCCTCACCCTGCTCCTCCTGAAGAGCCCTCCTCCATCTCCTCCTCACCCTCCTCCTGAAAAGCCCACCTCCATCTCCTCCTCAACCTCCTCCTGAAGAGCCCTCCTCCATCTCCTCCTCACCTCCTCCTGAAGAGTCCTCCTCCATCTCCTCCTCACCCTCCTCCTGAAAAGCCCACCTCCATCTCCTCCTCACCCTCCTCCTGAAGAGCCCTCCTCCATCTCCTCCTCACCTCCTCCTGAAGAGTCCTCCTCCATCTCCTCCTCACCCTCCTCCTGAAAAGCTTACCTCCATCTCCTCCTCACCCTGCTCCTCCTGAAGAGCCGTCCTCCATCTCCTCCTCACCCTGCTCCTCCTAATGAACCCTCCTCCATCTCCTCCTCACCCTGCTCCTCCTGAAGAGCCCTCCTCCATCTCCTCCTCACCGTGCTCCTCCTAATGAACCCTCCTCCATCTCCTCCTCACCCTCCTCCATCTCCTCCTCACCCTGCTCCTCCTGAAGAGCCCTCCTCCATCTCCTTGCTGACCTCTGACCTCTGGTTCTGGTTTCATGTGAAGGTAAATTATGTCTCTCACTGGAACTCAACAGCTGAGAGGTGAAAACAAGAGTGTGTGTGTGTGTGTGTGTGTGCGTGTATGTGCGCGTACGTGTGTGTGTGTGTATGTGTGTGTGTGTGTGTATGTGTGTGTGTGTGTGTGCACGTACGTTTGTGTGTGTGTGTGTGTGTCTTAATCTAACAGCACACAGCTGGACATCCTTGACACACACTGACTCACTACCAAGACCCAACACTTCATCATCTGCAGGACATGATGTCTGTGACTCTGGTGTGTGTGTGTCTGTGTGTGTGTGTGTGTGTGTGTGTGTGTGTGTGTGTGTGTGTGTGTGTCTGTGTGTGTGTGTGTGTGTGTGTGTGTGTGTGTGTGTGTGTGTGGGGCCCTGGGCACTGTGAGGATGAGCAGTAGTTATTAACCTGCTGCCCAATTTCTGTCATGGCTGCTTTGTCATAGTGTGTGTGTGTGTGTGTCATTGTGTGTGTAAACGTGTGTTAGTGTGTGTCATAGTGTGTCTGTGTGTTAGTGTGTGTGTGTGTGTGTATCATAGTGTGAGTGTGTGTTAGTGTGCGTGTATATAATAGTGTGTGTGTGTGTGTATCACAGTGTGTGCGTGTATCACAGTGTGTGTGTGTGTATCACAGTGTGTGTGTATCATAGTGTGAGTGTGTGTTAGTGTGTGTGTATATCATAGTGTGTGTGTGTGTGTATCACAGTGTGTGCGTGTATCACAGTGTGTGTGTGTATCACAGTGTGTGCGTGTATCACAGTGTGTGTGTGTGTATCACAGTGTGTGTTTGTGTGTATCATAGTGTGAGTGTGTGTTAGTATGTGTGTATATCATAGTGTGTGTGTGTGTGTATCACAGTGTGTGTGTGTATCACAGTGTGTGTGTGTGTGTGTATCACAGTGTGTGTGTGTGTGTATCACAGTGTGTGTGTGTGTGTATCACAGTGTGTGTGTGTATCACAGTGTGTGTGTGTGTGTGTATCACAGTGTGTGTGTGTGTGTGTATCACAGTGTGTGTGTGTGTGTATCACAGTGTGTGTGTGTGTGTATCACAGTGTGTGTGTGTGTCCACGTGGATAATCCACAGTCGATCATGTAGCGTGTGATAAAACGTGTTGTCCACATTCTTCCACGTTGGACGTCATGAGACGAGAGGGGACGTCTCATTCAGTCTGATGAGAAACCAGCGCGCGTCCACCGAGGACACGAGTCCCCCCTAAATAACGACCTGATCCCCAGAGATACTGCGTGTGTGTGTGTGTGTGTGTGCGTGTGTGTGTGTGTGTGTGTGTGTGTTGCCACAAGGTCTCACACACACACACACACACACACCCTGGATGTTTTGCGACATCTTCCGACGCGAAGGAAGCGGCTCCTCCAGGTGTGAGGTCATGACCCCGTAACCATGACTACGCCTCACACACAGGAGCTGTGACACTAAAGCCAATAGAAGAAGGAGACGGAATATAAATAAAGAAAAAACACAAAACACGAGCGGGAAAAGAAACAAGCCGCTAAAAGCGTTTTACCTTCATTAAAAGGCTTCATCGAAACAACGAGGTGTCGTTTTAATGAGGCAACAAAACACGTTTAATTCAAGAGGTTTAATCTAATAAACAGTAGCTGCAGGAAAGTGGTATGAACTGCATGTAGGCACACACACACACACACACACACACACTATAACACACACACACACACGCACACACACACACACACACACACACTATAACACGCACACACACACGCACACTATAACACACACACACACACGCACACACACACACACACTATAACACACACACACACACACACACACACACTATAACACACACACACACACTATAACACACACACACTCAGCTTCACAGACAAAATGCTGTAATGGAACGAAAAAAAGAGGAGCATCGTCTTTCCTCCTCCTCCTCCTCCTCCACCTCCTCCACCTCCTCCTCCACCTCCTCCTCCACCTCCTTCCACTAAAAACAAATTAATTTCTCAGGCTTCCTGATTAAAAATGTAGTGACCACATGTGACTGTGAGCCGAATGCAAATCTCACCCTTCTTAAGACTTATCAGCATATCAAATATTCTGCAGGCTTCAAACTCCATCATATTGTACGCTGACCAAAGGACTGTGTGTGTGTGTGTGTGCGTGTGTGTGCGTGTCTGTGTGTGTGGCTGCAGACGGTGTGTGAGCTCTCATGTTTATCAAAGGGAAGCGGTTATATCTGAGAGCGCTGGATGGCCTTGTGCTGCCAAAGCTAATCACAGCAGTGTGTGTCTGTGTGTGTCTGTGTGTGTGTGTGTCTGTGTGTGTCTGTGTGCGTGCTTCTGAAGTGTGTGTGAGGAGACACAAACTTGTTAATGCACATGTAGAATTAGAAATAACCAGCTACAAATGTGTGTACATTTACTGCAGAGTGTGTGTGTGTGTGTGTGTGTGTGTGCGTGTGTGTGTGTGTGCGTGTGTGCGTGTGTGCGTGCTCACCAAATGACTACACTGCATCATGTTTTCCACCGGGCCGGCGTGTCGGCTGAGCGGCCGCGGCAGCCAATCACGGCGGGTTAAACCCAAACGACGGGGGCGCGCTGACCGACAGCTCTTTTCTCCCGGCGTCCCTGAACTCCTCGCGGCGTCGCCTGATTCCACCTGGACCACCTGTGACCGGCCCACCGGGGATCTGCTCATTAAATACACGTTGAGTCGGAGCGCCGTAATTAAAAAGGAGGGAATTCAAACGGACCCTCGAGAGACAATTCTCTGTCCCCCCCCCAAAAAAACTGTCTCCTCTAGCATCCGGACACCCTCAAATTCCATTAGTGTGTTTTAGTATTTAAAATAAGAAAAGTGGGAATCAAGCTGTTAGACAAACCCCCCCCGGCCCCCCGGCCCCCCCTCAGCTGCAGCAGCGTAGCCGCTAATTGGTTCTGTTGAAAGGCTTCTAATTAAATTGGCCTGATGTGGAAGGCAGAAGAATATCGCACACAGACACACACAAGGAGAGAGGGAGGGACGAGCTGACCTCTGACACACGCATGTTGAGACGCACACGTGAACAAACACGGCTCTCCGTGTCCATGAACGAAATGTATTATTACTACTTGTTACTTGTGTGTCTTAAAGGGACGTCCCAACACGGAATGCACCGAGAAAACAACACACAACGACACAAACAACACGCACACACTGATGTCATGTTCCAGAGAACAGCTAATAATGTAAACAACACACACACACACACACACACACACACACGCACACACTTACATAACTGCCCACAATGCTGCTCTTCCCACTAAATGCCTTAAGTGCCCCTCTCCCTCTCTTCAGTCCACTAAGAGGAACCAATTAGTCCACATGGTGTGACCCCCCCCCCCCCCCCCATAACAGAGCATTATGGGAATTCTTCACCTACTTAACACCTTTCCTTTCTAAACAGGCTCCCAATTAGACGCCTAAAGGACAAAGAGACGCAGGACAAGTGTGGGCCTGGAGGGCGAGGTGAGTGTGTGTGTGTGTGTGTGTGTGTGTGTGTGTGTGTGTGTGTGTGTGTGTGTGTGTGTGTGTGTGTGTGTGTGTGTGTCAGTAGTACTTTCATGAGTACAGACTCATTTCCTCCCGTTTGTTTGATTTGAGTTTGTGAGGCGTGCGTCTTCACGAGGACCCAGTGGGCCGACGCGAAGAACCTCCGGTTCTGAACCCCAAAGCCCAGCAGATGACCAGCGGGTTGTCATCTTTCTGTCTGCCCTTGAACGCATCACGCTGTCATGAACACATTTCATTTGGTAACTATGGAGCCACGATGGGTTCATCTGACCAAGCGTCATGTGACCATGAATCTGACCAACAGATGACTAGAACATAAATAAACAGGACTTATTCATCACATTACTAACGTCCTCCTCAACATGCAAACACAAAGAGAGAGAAGTGCACAATTAGCAGACAATTAACTGCAATAAGAGGATGAGCCGCGTGCTGCGTCCTCCAGACGGAGGTGAAACATCTGCAAACGTCTGCATGTTAAAGTTCAAACCAACATTCCAACGAAACCTGCCTCCTCCTCCTCCTCCTCGTCATGATGAAGGAGAGAGGGAGGTTCCTCTGATCACAAGACTTTCTCACCAGGGTACGAGCACATGACACACACACAGACGCACACAGACGCACACACACACACACAGGATCACAGAAACACACGGCGATGGTTTTTCCATGGCAGCACGGGAACTCCTCCACTGTCCCATTGTGTGTGTGTGTGTGTGTGTGTGTGTTCTCGGCCCTGAAGTGGTTCTCTAGAGAGACGCTGTCTGTTCCTTTAACACACCGAGTGACAGAGAGGGAGAGTGCGCTTGCTGTCCCCCCCTCCCTCCCCCTCCCTCCCCCTCATGCTGAAGGAGCTGTAGAAATCACATTGTGTTAAAGTGGAGAGAAGTACAAATCCATGTCTGTTGGTCACGTGAACCGAGGAGGAGACCACAGCTCGTCCACAGCAGGAGGGAGAAGACAGGAGGACACGCGTTGGACCGTCTCAATAGAAAACCTCCAGCAGGGGAGGAAAGCGTGGGAGATGCTGGGAGGAGCGCGAACACATCTTCAGCCGGTAACATTCGACATCAACGAGAGGCTCGAGCCACCGACTCAACAATGAAGAAGCCAAGACGCCGCTGGTCAGAACCCCAAAACCCAACGCTCCCACACAACGGGTGACGTCACCATGGCGACGGGTGACGTCACCATGGTGATGTCACCCTCCCACGCAGCAACAGGTGACGTCACCATGGCGACGTCCACTTCCTACAAACGCCAGGAAACAAGTGTGCCGAGTGCCACAGCTCCCAGATCAGTTCAGAGTCGAGGAGGTGATGTGATGACGCTAACTGCAGTGTGCCTCCTCCACCTCCTCCTCCTCCTCCTCCTCCTCCACCTCCTCCACCTCCTCCGCCTCAGCAGGAGCCATTATTCACCATTTACAGTGAGACGTTGAGGTAACCCGTTAATAACACACTGACTGCTTTCTACTGTTCTGTGCTGTATGAAGGGGGGTGTGCATGGCTAGCTCTGCTCCAACACACACACACACACACACACAGAGACACACACACAGACACACACACACGCACACACACACGCACACACACACACTCACACACGCGCACCAGAGGAAATGCCGGACACGCTGACAGATGGAAAGTCTCTCTGCCACCATTCAGACCAACGGGTTCTCGGCTACTGGTTGGTTCCACTGGTCCAACTGGTCCACCGTCCCAACCAGGCCTGACTTGATAATGTAAGAAGGGAAGATTTAAGGGAGATAAAATGAGCCAAGATAGTTTTTTTTAATATTTTAATGTGATTTATGATCTCAAATGTTTTATTTTGTCCAAAATGATTCAAACCGGTTTGGAGATTAATTAAATATTTAATCTTGGCAGAATAAAGGCATCACCTGAAGAAGCAGGAGGAGCTCTGAAGCTTCTGAGACGTAGTGGATGAGGAGATATTAAGGGCTTTTGTACATGAGTCACACTCCACCAGTAACAGTCCGTCTCCCCAGTTTGACCAGTGACAGAAACCATCATCTCATTCAACCAGCAGAGAGAGTATATGGATTAAGGCCCCCAGTGGGATCCCCACTCATATTGTCTGTGGAGCGAAACATTGAGGTGGAGAGAGGTTGAGTTTCTTATCTCTTCATTTGACACTAGAGACTCACTACATCTCTCCCTCGCTCTCCCTCCCTCCCTCCCCCTCTCTCTCCCTCCCTCTCCCTCCCTCCCCCTCGCTCTCCCTCCCTCGCTCTCCCTCGCTCTCTCTCCCTCCCTCTCCCTCCCTCCCTCCCCCTCGCTCTCCCTCGCTCTCTCTCCCTCCCTCTCCCTCCCTCCCTCCCCCTCGCTCTCCCTCCCTCCCTCTCCCTCCCTCTCCCTCGCTCTCTCTCCCTCCCTCCCCCTCGCTCTCCCTCGCTCTCTCTCCCTCCCTCTCCCTCCCTCCCTCCCCCTCGCTCTCCCTCCCTCCCTCTCCCTCGCTCTCCCTCGCTCTCTCTCCCTCCCTCTCCCTCCCTCCCTCCCCCTCGCTCTCCCTCGCTCTCTCTCCCTCCCTCTCCCTCCCTCCCTCCCCCTCGCTCTCCCTCGCTCTCTCTCCCTCCCTCTCCCTCCCTCCCTCCCCCTCGCTCTCCCTCCCTCGCTCTCCCTCGCTCTCTCTCCCTCCCTCTCCCTCCCTCCCTCCCCCTCGCTCTCCCTCGCTCTCTCTCCCTCCCTCTCCCTCCCTCCCTCCCCCTCGCTCTCCCTCCCTCCCTCTCCCTCGCTCTCCCTCGCTCTCTCTCCCTCCCTCTCCCTCCCTCCCT
The DNA here is from genome assembly GCF_964276395.1 of Gasterosteus aculeatus. NCBI lineage: Eukaryota > Metazoa > Chordata > Actinopteri > Perciformes > Gasterosteidae > Gasterosteus > Gasterosteus aculeatus. Next base: position 922,694 of record NC_135703.1, read on the forward strand.
CCCCCTCGCTCTCCCTCCCTCCCTCTCCCCCGCTCTCCCTCCCTCCCTCTCTCGTCTCGGTCCATTTGTCTCTGTAGTTCCTCTCCTCCTCCCGTTATCCACCATCTCTCTGCCCACTTCACTCGTTGTCATGGTGACGTCACCTGGTGTTTGGATGTTTTAAATCAGGGTTCCAGTTGTGGCCCCGCCCCCGACGCCACATCAGGGTCAAAAGACTGAATGTGAAAAAAAAAGATCCGAACGCTAAAAAAAGGATCTGAATCTGAACATATACGTTTTGAATCTGAAAATATAAGATTTCAATCTCAAAAAATGTATATAAGTGAAGACTGAAAAAATATATTTTATTCAAAAAAGATATAGAGCTGAGTCAAAACTATATTCATCCCAAAATATTTTTCGTCCACTTGAATACATTATTGTATTTTTCAATGTTCAACAACAAAACTTAAACCTTTGACGTGGATTTGGCTCCATACGACCACTACTTGGATCAAATAATCCCATCGCATCAAGTGTTTACTTCTTATTTAGCACATTCAGAGACTTTTATTTTATTTAAACATTTCACCAATTCACACAGTGAAATTCCTCTTTGTGTAATATATCTGGCAATAAAGCGTTGTATTGATTTCTGCCGATAGCGTGACTTGTTGCTAACCGGATGTGTCCAGCGCGCGTGCCGCTTCCAGCTAACTTGAGCTAACGTTACTCTCTGGAGTGACAACTTTAATATCGTTACCAGCGAGTTATTTCATTTTCATTGACACCCAATTTTATTTGCAGGCAACTGAATCAACGAGCAAAGTAAGGTTAGCCAACGTTAGCTTGGTCGTATACATTTGGCTAACGTTGACGCTATGTTAGCTTCGGCTACAGCATTTGCTAAGGTTATGTTCATTTCATTTTGTTAATTCAATGGTCCCACATAAGATATGATCCTTTTATTCATGTTGTGAAATCTAATTAGACTTATGTGAAAATGCTGGACTCTTACAGAGGGGCGAATGTTCGATGAGACCTCATCATATGACACATCGGTCATATGATGAGAAAACAGGTATTTTAATTTCATAAGGGTTCAGCAGTGCAAATATTCTTTATATATAACACATAAAATGCCTTCTCTTTTATTACATTTTAGGGCTTCCTGGGGCTGAACGCAGAAAGAGGGACAAAGGACGAGCAGGGGACGGTGGCGTCTACAAGGACGGGGAAGCTGGTCCAGAAGAAGGCAGCAACTAGCAATCTGACAAAACACCATTAAGAGCCTTGAGTCGCCATCAAGGCGTCTTTACAACCTGTGGACACAAAGTCACCATATGAGGACTGCGGAGGACGTAGAGATGGCGTATAGACACCTGTCAATCAGCGTGTAGCCCCGCCCTGTTTGACTCTACATGGATCCTAGTCTAATAAATGAACATCATGCTGAAGAAGACTTGAGACTAGAGACTGAGACCATAAACTCGTGTTTACAAGAGGGAAGTCTCAGGGAGGTAGAGATGAAGAGGAGGATGAAGAAACACACAGCCGCTGTCACAAGAGGGAGAAAGGGGGAGAAAGAGGGGGGGGGGGGGGGTGACAGACAAGTGATGAAAGAGGATGAGTGTTATTTAAATGTAAATAAACAGGAGTGGTCTTTAAGGGAGGAGGACAGTTGAAGGAAGCTGTTATCTGCTGCTGCTCCGTCTACCGGCTATTACACCTTCACACACGCACACGCATGCACGCACGCACGCACGCACGCACACGCATGAACTGGTTTATCAGGGGTAAAGGATGCACATCAAAACATGTGGAAAATGAGGTTTATAAAATAAGAAACTGATGTTAACATACACATGAAGATACATGTGTGTTTAATAACACACACACACACACACACAACAAAGACGGTACACAAACACACACTCGGGTGGGAACACACGGCAGACGCACGCAGAGAGAAAAAATGATGGACTTGTGGTACGTTGTGCGGACATGACTCGACTGTGTTCACAGAACCACATTCTGTGTTTTTGTGGCATAAAATAATATTAAATGACTTGAATTGTTTAATGTAAGAAAATGCTCGTACTCATAAACAGACTGACACGTGTTCATGGTGTCACAACACAGGACAAAACACACACACTGACAGAGGAGAGTGTGTGTGTGTGTGTGTGTGTGTGTGTGTGGCGTTGCCAGGGGCTACTGCTGGTATCAGAGCTAAGACGATTACCACACATCATTTGTCATCTGGATGGTGGCAACATATAGCTCCACATTTAATTTACCACGCCGCCATCACACGCTGGGGGGCGCAGAGCGTGTGTGTCTGTGTGTGTGTGTGTGTGTGTGTGTGTGTGGGTTCCATTGACCCATATATAGAACGCCCCGAAGGAAAGAGAGAGAGAAAAGAAAGAGAGTAATTGAAAGAGGGGGAGAAAAGGGAAACAGGAGTGTGTGTGTGTGTGTGTGTGTGTGTGTGTGTGTGTGTTCATCGCCTCAGTACATTGTGTGACAGATGCCATCACACACACACACTCTTATTATTTTTTAAGATACTTTATTTATTCTTTTCAGATATAAAGAATAAGATCCGTTTTCATTTAGAAAGATTAAGTTAAATAAGTTTATCGGGTAAATCTGATGATATAAGTGTTAAATCAACAGACCAGTCGTCACATGCAGGTTATGAAAAGTGACCAAAACACACACACAGACACACACACACACACACACACACACACACCGCCTAAACACTGAGCAGTATTGATCGCAGAGTCTCTTTCAATAAGTTATTAAAGAATTAAAGATTGATAAGAGACTTCGATGAAATATCTCTCTGTCTGCACACATCTTCAACTCCCTCCTCTCTCTCTCTTTGTGTGTCTGTCGTGTGCGTCTGTGCGTCTCTTGCCTGTCTTACTTGTTCTACAGCAACTCTAAGAAAGAAAGAACACGCAAACACCAGAAGAAACACGGCAAGAACGTTCGAAAGATTTGATCTAATGTGACGTATTAGGACGGAGACGTCCTCCAGATCCTACACTTCCCACAATGCAACAGCACCTCAGTGACTTCCTCAAACCCCAACAGAGGAAGTTCAGCGCTTCTGTGGTCTACTAGAGACCTGTCAATCCGCGCGTAGCCCCGCCCTAAAGCATAATTCACTAAATGAACATCATGTTGTGTTGAAGAAGACTTGAAACTAGAGACTGAGACATAAACTCATGTTTACAATGTTTACTGAGGGAATAAATCAAGAGAGAAGTAGAGTCATTTCCTCATAGACGTCTATGGGAGCAGAGGAGTCGCCCCCTGCTGGTCACTACAGAGAAGTAGAGTCATTTCCTCATAGACGTCTATGGGAGCAGAGGAGTCGCCCCCTGCTGGTCACTACAGAGAAGTAGAGTCATTTCCTCATAGACGTCTATGGGAGCAGAGGAGTCGCCCCCTGCTGGTCACTACAGAGAAGTAGAGTCATTTCCTCATAGACGTCTATGGGAGCAGAGGAGTCGCCCCCTGCTGGTCACTACAGAGAAGTAGAGTCATTTCCTCATAGACGTCTATGGGAGCAGAGGAGTCGCCCCCTGCTGGTCACTACAGAGAAGTAGAGTCATTTCCTCATAGACGTCTATGGGAGCAGAGGAGTCGCCCCCTGCTGGTCACTACAGAGAAGTAGAGTCATTTCCTCATAGACGTCTATGGGAGCAGAGGAGTCGCCCCCTGCTGGTCACTACAGAGAAGTAGAGTCATTTCCTCATAGACGTCTATGGGAGCAGAGGAGTCGCCCCCTGCTGGTCACTACAGAGAAGTAGAGTCATTTCCTCATAGACGTCTATGGGAGCAGAGGAGTCGCCCCCTGCTGGTCACTACAGAGAAGTAGAGTCATTTCCTCATAGACGTCTATGGGAGCAGAGGAGTCGCCCCCTGCTGGTCACTACAGAGAAGTAGAGTCATTTCCTCATAGACGTCTATGGGAGCAGAGGAGTCGCCCCCTGCTGGTCACTACAGAGAAGTAGAGTCATTTCCTCATAGACGTCTATGGGAGCAGAGGAGTCGCCCCCTGCTGGTCACTACAGAGAAGTAGAGTCATTTCCTCATAGACGTCTATGGGAGCAGAGGAGTCGCCCCCTGCTGGTCACTACAGAGAAGTAGAGTCATTTCCTCATAGACGTCTATGGGAGCAGAGGAGTCGCCCCCTGCTGGTCACTACAGAGAAGTAGAGTCATTTCCTCATAGACGTCTATGGGAGCAGAGGAGTCGCCCCCTGCTGGTCACTACACAGAATGCAGCTTTAGCTCATGAAGGTTGGTCTTCACTCTGAAGAACCGGAGGTTGATTCCAGGTCCTCAGAGGAAGTTACGTCGTGGCAATAAAACCCACTTAGTTTGGAACAAAGAACGAGCTTTGCTGACGTTCCCGTGACGTATTTTCTTGAGGTTACTTGAGGCCAAACCACCATCGGTTCCCTAAAGCTAATAAGTAGTTTCCTTTGAAAAGACAGACTTCATGTCACAGGAGGAAATTGACACGTTTTGCTCGACCTAAGTGGAGAAAATGGACGTCAAAGAGGAACTACTTTACGTTGCATGAGGACCCTTCAGGAGCCGGCTTCCTTTTTCATTACATGAATAAATACATATATTTACTACTGATACATGGAGCCTTCGGTTTACAGGCACCCAATAGTGATTTCCCTTTTAACATTTAGTTCCTCATGAAGAGTGAAAATGATCCATCTATTGACAATGATTGACAGTTATGAATCATTTTAAAAAAGGACCAATTTGATATGTGAAGACAATAGAGGCCGAGAGGGAAACTGCTCCGAATCCAAAGCGATGCCCCTTCAGACCGAGAGGACCAGATACACGCGTGTGCGTTCGTCATGAGAGCAGCAGAGAGACGATGGGGGAGTCAAAGGGGTCGACCATCTCAGCAGAATGTGAGAGGGGAACAACTGTGGGGGAGGCAGAAGAGGAGGAGGAGGAGGTGGTGCCCCCCCCCCCTCCTAATAAGATAAGAAGTTAAACTCATCCCCGTGCTTCAATTCCAGCCTCTTTAGCGCTGTGGGTGTCCTCCTCCTGCTCCTCCTCCTCCAGCAGAGGCTTGATATGGAAAGCAGGAGGAGGGAGGCCGGCTCCTCGCCACCTCCTTTGAAGTCAAGTGAGAAGCGGATTATGCGGCGCAGTCGAGCTACGCCTTAACCTTCTTACATCTCATTTCATTTCATTTGATAGTCTCATTTCATTGTGAAGAGGAGGATTATTCTTGTTGAGGTGAGTAACGAGGAGCAGATACTGATGGGTGGAGGAGGAGGAGGAGGAGGAGGAGGAATGTTTAAAGAGGAAAATAGGAAGTTATGACGGATACAAATAAGAGAAATGAAAGCCAAACCAAACCTAGAATGACAGAACATAAGAGATGGAAGGGGAAGGGAAGGATGGGAGAGAGAAAGGGGAGGAGGGAAGGAGGAAGGAAGGAAGAGAGGAAGGATGGGCGAGAGAAAGGGAAGGAGGGAGGGAGAAGGAAGGATGGGCGAGAGAAAGGGAAGGAGGGAGGGAGAAGGAAGGATGGGCGAGAGAAAGGGAAGGAGAAAGGGAGGGAGACCTTAAGTGAGAGTAATTAGAGAGAAATCCAACTTACTGTGTCCATTATGGTGAGAAGCTGCAGTGCAAACACACACACACATACTGTATACACACACACACACACACACACACACACACATTCTGTCACTCTCTCCCAGTCTTGCCAGGAAGCAGATGCTGGGCTCATCTGGTGAGCTACATGGTAACTGTCCAAATATTGACACACACACGCACACACACACACACACACAGACACACAGACACACAAACACACACACACACAGACACACACACACACACAGACACACAGACACACAAACACACACACACACAGACACACACAAAACACATACACACACACACACACACACGCACACACACAGACACACAGACACACACACACTGTGTTTCACTTGGCTTTGAACCAAGTCACTCAAATGTATTTTCTCATCTTTAATCAGAGAGAATATTTTTCATAGCAGAAATCTTTTTGTAAATCTGTATTTCGTGTCCTTCCTGCTCGTTTGGAACAAAATATCCGTAGTTACATTTAACTTACTGAATTCCTGATCTCAGACTCCATATGTGGTCGCTTGCTGTTTACCTGGCGGCGACGGACAGAACACAGAACTCACGGCCTCAAAACACCCGTCCGCCATGACGACGTTGCCGTGAGGCGTGTTTTTTGTTTGCGTGTTTTTGATGAGCGTAAATTCAGAATATTAGATCAGATATTTATTTATTCGTGGTTTTAAATGAAGAAAAACGACCTTCACGCCGCTCCGTTAAACTTCTTCTTCTTCTTCTTTTGTGTTGCAGTCAAATTGTCCTAAAACCATCATTCACTGCAACCTTTTACTTTATAGCAATATACTGTGTGTGTGTGCGCGTGTGTGTGTGTGTGTGTGTGTGTGTGTGTGTGTGTGTGTAGTGCTGCAGGAAGTGGATCAGTCCATCACC